>NC_091941.1:25703246-25995746 GCF_041260155.1 Ptychodera flava
CAGAAAGAAAACAAAAATAGATGCTGTTGCTATAAGAACATCTCATATTTGTATTTTGGGGAATTTTTACCATTTTTGGTCAAAAAAATCTGCTTCTCCGAAATTGCTGGTCTGATTGCTTTAAAACTTGATATGAAGGTTCTTAGGGATAATCTATATTAGTTTTGTTCAAATTGTGATAAAACCTGCAATATTGTATTTTCAGGACAACGTTCGCTGTTTATGGTCAAAAAAATGCTAAATATCTTACTCTTGAATTCCCTTTTCCAATTCCAGAAACTTACAAACTGCTGCACATTTCACCTTTGTATTTGGTGTTTAGATGCATGCTCAACCGTATATGGGACTTTGTTCCAATGAAGTGATCATTGACCAAAAGTATGCTAATGAACAGCAAAAGTGTAAACTTGGTGAAAATCTCAATAACTGCAAGTAAGAATTTTACACGTTGGTGATGATTTGTACAAACAACCAAAGACCTCCAAGCCAATAATAAGTTGTTTTCTTAAATATTATGGCTTGATGAATTACTAAATATTGTTTACATTTATGCTATGCAATACAATATTACAAGAGGATATATTTACTTTAGTATGGTAGATTGTCTCATAAATTTTGATTTACCTAGCTGCATGGTGTTGTATATGTGTGTGTGTATCCATTGCAACAGTTGCCAACCATTACATACATCGCCATGGTATTTAATGTACATCAAAATGTGTTCAAATGCACTTGACATTATGAATATTACAAGCTACGGCCCATAAAAGCTATTGAATATTGCATGTACAATCACTCAGCCCTGCCACATGTGAGCAAAGTGTCAGTGACGCTATTTTTTTACCTATTGTATTGTAAAACGTTTGGTTTAAAAGTATGCTCTGATTCAATAGACAGAAATTCATACACAGCTCCTGAGGATGTCCTTTTCAGGAGCTGTTGTTATGTGTTATGATAGACCAAATGTCCATTTCAGATTTGGATTTGTAGTCTGCCAATAGGCCAATACTATGTATACCCTGCGCCATGTTTTTCTTAAGAGTGTCTTATTGAAGTTTTAACGTTCCGGCAGATAAACGTGGCATAGTTTCAAAGAATTGAAGTGTTAACAGGTGCACAGAGGTGTCCTGATACAATTCGGGATACTCTTGTACAATGTCAGAGACCTGTTTGTCAAAATATTACCATGCCGTAATGCAGCTTGATGTCCTTCTCCAACTCCCCAAACCCTTTATGTAACTGCATTCGGTACATAATGAGCACTGAGCAGGCATACAATTAATGAACCATCATTCACATACCAGTAACAGTATTACAGTCTTCCACTTTGTAGCAATCTCTTTTGCTTAGGGTGCCTTCTATGAGAAATGAATGGAAACATACCCCCTAGGATAGCATTGAATTGAATATGACTTGAAGTCGAGCCAGTATGAGTCAGTTTTGCTTTTACATTTAAACAATTCTCTTCTGTAACTACCATTAGTATTGGACCATTTTCCTGGTCTGATACAGCATTTCCCTTCAATATTTACAGATGCTAGATAAAACATTCTAGGCTCTTCTAAATACTGTATCAATATTGAGACATCATTTAGAAAATGAATGCAGTGTTTGTTCATTGTTGCAGGCAGGGACAGAGATTGATGAGTTCTACTCTCCATGTTTGTTTTGTTAATAAAGCAATGTGACCCGTATTGTGTCAATAATAACTCTGGATAACCTGGTCCATAGAGCTGGGTTTTTGTTTTTTTTTCGAATGCGCACCCCAGCCTTACCCCATTCCCTGATTGAAAGTCTATCCATGCTATTGAGAACAATAAGAGTTTACCAAAATGCGTGTATTGACCGGGTAATGACAAGGCTCATCAGAGATTAGAGTTATTAAATCTAGATTCTGTCTGGGAAAAGAATTGTTTATATGTGTTAGTGCTCTTAAATCTCTCAACAGTGCTCCATTGATGATATGTATTTCATAATATGACCGTGGAGTTTTACGTATACCCAGTCAAGTCTTGAGAAGCTCCATGCTCAGTGTGTAAAACACAAAGCACAAGCTTCCTGTAGGTCACTCACTGATGAATGAAACCCCGTTCTCTTACTGACATTTAATCACCAGGATAAATTTTCAGTCAGAGTACATGTCACGTTACTCATTACCGATTCTTCATCAAAAGGGAAGTCTTTCCAGGTCACATCCATAATGACCGAGGTTATGACAACCAGAAATTATTCTATTTGCTTTCCCACTTTCCTGTCAGAGAAAGTGCCCTGGGTTCCTCTTTTGATGAGAAGATAATAGAATATGCAAAAATTCTGCGTAGAAACACTCCAACGAGACGTTTTTGATTCATTAGATAATTACAACTCTACAAATTATGACTCAGTAGAGTACTGCAGTCATAATCTGCAAGGCATTATTGAAAATGAGTATTATTTATATCACCTAGCAGAGATGTACACACATGTCCTAGTTCTGCAGTAGCTACACGATATTTTTTAAATTTTCAAAGATTTATAGCAGAGGGAGAGTCAACAAATATGGATAGGTACCTGGGTAATAAATCATTATCTTTTGGTGTTTCTCTGTACATCACCTGAGAAGCTTTTTCCACAATGCTGCTCTAATTCATCTTTTAAATTCTCACCACCAGTTTGCCAATAGCTCGCAGCAGCACCTCACAGATGCTGTGTGAGCTACGTCTTGATTTATATCTAGATGCGTGCCATACCTCTCCCATGGCAAATTTTCCTAACTCGGAGACTCGGAAACATAGCCAACTCAACCCTGACACTGACAATGAAAATAAATGGCATTTATTACACCTGACCCGGGTTTTATCCTTGACAGTTTTCTCTACCTTGTATAAAACCACCTCTGCTCTGCCCATGCCACTGCTTTCTTTAAAAAAACAAATATTGAGTTCCAGCGAGGTCACAAAATCCAGATTCTTTATAGCAGTAATTGTTAATTGCATTTCTATAATTAATTGCTGTTGATCAAATTAATTTGGACGTTTCCTGCTGCTGATACGTTCCACATTATGTAATGAGCAAAGGAAATTATTTCAGAGTTGTATTTATTTCCACAAGGGGGTTTTGATTAGCAGGCAGTCGTTTTTCGATTCATGTGTTTCTCACTGAATAAAAGAGCGCATTTGTATTGGAAATCATTAATTGACATGTTGGTGTCCTCTTAGCAAATTTGCAGCTTGCACTTCTCAGGTTATTTTTGCTCAATCAGTTTGCAATGCTGTGCGGTAGGGTCACTCTTTACCCGATGCTTGACAAATTTAGTGGCTGTACACAAATATTTTTTAGCTATGTAGTCTTGAAAAGTATTTTCATCAATATCAGAATGTGAACATGCTCTCTTTCTTTGGCCTGCAATCCCTCACGATTTCCTAGCAATTTTAATAAAAATCTTTAAATAATCTGGTTTTGACGCTTGATAACATTGAAATATTTTTAGTGACGGTTTACTGTATATGCAATCATATTATGTAAAAGTGATAATATGTAATAGTATGTTTGTTGTTCTTCTTCCGAAAACAATGTTAATTTTCACCACACTGACAACAGCATAAATGTAGAGTCGTTAAACTCCAGATGTGAATTACTCATAATTATGACTTTCCATCAACAGGACAGCGGGCCTCAGGGCGACATGACGATGAGCATGACCGGCCGAGAGAGGAAGGAGTATGCAGACTGGAAAGCAGAGAGGGATAGAATTGACCAGGAAAGACTGCAGCGACACAAGAGAGCCACCGGAGAGTGGAAAAGAGAGTGGGACAGAGAAAAGGATCGGAAAGAGTAAGTCTCCTGTTATTTTTTCAACCTCATCACATATTAACTCTAACCCATATTGTTTTGTTGTTCTCAAAAATATTTATGTTATCCACCTCATGGTAGATAATCTGAATTTGTTTTAATCTCACTGTATCTTTCTTTAACAAATATTATTTTCTCGTAATATGACACACATGTATGCAGCCCCTCTACAGAAGTGATATGAAACGTTCCATAAGAAGATTATGTCATTACGTATCAGTCTGATCTATTTTCAGTGTACAGACAAGATTCTCGTTATTTCTCCTTCTTCCCTGCAGAATTCATCTCACATGAAAAACGCAGAAATCATATTGGGCACTTGTGCCTTCTGTATTTTTGCAAAAACACACTCATCAGGAAATCTACGATGACAGGAACTGCCTACACAATCAAAGACCAGCGCATTTATTTTCCCTCCGCCCACATCATTGCTGAATGAATAACTTTAATTTCCTGTGTATGTGTGTGTGTGTGTGTATGTGTGTGTCACAAAAAGGAAATCCTTCTTGAGACGTAGTTGAAAACAATACAAACTGAAATGACCATAATCCTTCAAGGTTGTTAATTTACCATACATGTGTATGCAACGCATAATATTGATCCATTTCATATTCTGGTACACTCTGATATTTTCACAACTTCATGAAACCTCGTTTATGTTTGATTTTTTTACATGATTTTCTTATGGTGCTGTTGTCCTTTTCCCCCCAAGATTGATAAAGGACTATTTCGGTCACATAATTCTTCATCCTCACCTTTTTTTTCTAAACATGAAAGAAAACTTGCCATTTAGATTATCAATTGAAAATCATATGAAGCCAGTCTGATCTAGACAACGGATGCTTTTCTGTGTTGAAAATTTCAAAATTCTGTTCCCTGGATGTCATTCGATCATCAAAAATGGGAAGAGGGGCTTGAGTTTGAACATTATATATATCATTGCACATGTATAATTGAAAGTAGATTATTTGACCAGATTCAGAAAACACCCAGCATGTTCCAGCTGTGAGCAAATCAGGTCACAGTGGTTGGACCACACAGTCCAGGCTGAAATATACGCTGTACCATTTCTGGTCGCTCAGAGTTGCCAGTGTATAGCACGAAAGAATATCTATCAGCACACACTGACAAAGAAGTTCAATGTTTTTCTTTCCAGTGATGATGACAAACCAGCATCAAGGTCAAGCAATCGAGGTAAATGCTGTCGTCATTGTATTTCCAAGACTGCATACTGTACTTCCGCACGCTTCTCACGCTTCAATTCCTGTGTAGCACTTACCTTAGCATGCAGCGTCAAATTATTTTTCCAATGTGAAAAAACTTATTTTTTCAATCAATGAGTGAAGGTCATTGGACAAAACCTTGGCGTACAAAGTAACAGGGTTTTGCTAGGGTCATCTAAGCATTCATGTGGCCTATCCTTTAAATTTTCTTACTTTTACTGAATTTTCTTACTTTTGCAATGTTTTTGGTCTACCTTTTATAGAGGCTGACTTTGAAACTCATAGGAGTAAATTAAGTTTCCACAAGCCGATTCTCCATATTTTAGTAACACATGACATCTACCATTCCAGGCTTATCCTTCTCTTTGCCTTTCATGGAAATCCACTGACTTCTTATTTTTCTCTCTCTTTTTCTCTGTTTGATCCAGGAGACAGGATAGGCAGTGGGAGGTTTGACAACAGAGGACCAAGAGGCGGGGGCAAGGGTAAACAACGATCAGGTAGGTTTTCAAGGCAAAAAAGTCTCAAAAATCACACATATATAACTCACATAGTGTCCAGTCACCCAGTGAGTGTGTTCAGCTCAAGTGCGAGTTCAAGGGTCTGGAAGTTTGTGACGTCAGCAAAACTTTTGAGGCAGGTTACGATCCGTCCATGAAGTGTACATTCAGTTAAAATGTGCCTGTCCAAGTTCCAAATGGTAGAGAAACGACAATTTCAAGCAGAAGCAAATTTTGATCTCCTTAAAGTTTAATTTCAATACCATCCGGCAGAAATATACATGCATACATTTTGATATTCCAAAGTGCGCACACAGTCATCAGTAAGAATGTAACCATTTATAAATAACACTCAGTGCAGTGATCAGTTTATGTGTATTGCATGATTTTACTATGGTTTGCAGTGAAGGGAGTGTTTTTCCTCTTTCGTTTTCCCTGTTGCCCTCAGGGACAAGTAGAATAATGTGTGATATTGGTTTTTCTTTTGCTTTTTGGTCACAGAGGGTAAAAATTGGACATCAAATAAAGGTGAAAATGACAACAGTGGAGGAAACCGTGACAACAGTGGAGGAAACCGCGACAACAGTGGAGGAAACCGCGACAACAGTGGAGGAAACCGCAAAAGGCAGCAGGACAACAAAAAGAAGGGCGTCAAGCTGACCCTGGATGTGACGCCTAACAGGAAAGGTGGTGGAAGGAGACAAGGAGGCTCTGGATCCGGCAGGGAAGCGGAGCGAGATGAACCATCAGCCACTTCAGAGGAAGGGGATTCATCCGCACTGTCACCAGGGCTCCATGCATCCTCGCCGCTGTCGCCAATTTCCCCCGGTGTCCTTAAGACTCCAACAGATCACGTACACGTCAACGACTGGGCGGCAGAGATGGAATCCGGCAGCGGGAGCAGCCAGGGAAAGTCGGAAGATGGAGCAGGAAAGGAGGGCTGGTCGGAAGACAATCGGGATGAACAGGCGGTGGAAGGGGGAGGAGACTTTGAAGCGGATGTCACGGAGGAGGTGAAAATAGTAGATTTAGCGGCAGAGGGTTCACAGGACGCTGCCCTGAGTGAAACCGGGGACTCGTTTGAATCATACAAGAGTGCCGACTCCGAAGTGATAGGGGATGACAGGAGACTGTCGGGCGAAAAGAGTGACAATTCACAGACGGAGACACAGGATTTAAGTGATAAGGGGGACCCCGTGATGAATTCACAGGATGAAATGGAACAGGTGGCGAAAAATGAAACTGTAGAGGGCGGTGAGGCAAAACAGAATGAGTCAGCTGAACCCGAGGGACAGGATGGAAACGCAAGCGAGCCCACTGAAAATCACGAAACTGCGACTGCGGATCAGGCAAAAGCCCAAGAGATCCCTGAAACTTCAGAAACTGCTCCAAGCGACGTCGAAATATCATCAGATAAAAGTGAAAGTGTCGCCCAGCCAGCGCAGGACGAAACAGAAACCAGTGCAGAGAAGGAAAGTGTGACTCCCGCAGAAGACGAATCCGCAGCGAAAGAGGCAAAGACGGAGCCAACAGAGAAAGAGACCCAATCGACAGAGGAAGGTCAAGGTCAAGGTGCAGGTGAGGCAAGCGAGGCGTGTGAAGCCCCCACAGAGGAGACCAGCAAGGAAGAATGAAGAGAAAAACCACAAAACAATTGAGCACACGGTAGTGTTCATGTGACTGTTTAGTTCTGAGGAAAGTTAACGTAATATGGCACCTGACAAGATCAAGGACAAAGAATTACAGCACAAGCTGCCAATGTAGATCAGATTTTTCCCAGTGCTTTGTGTTCAGTAATAATTAGGGGATTTCGTTTTTTCCATATCGTACTGCAAGACAGAAAACATAACCATTGCAATTGTAAATATATCACCTGCCATTACATTGACGTATGCCAATTTTTTTGAAAGCGAATTGCAAATATTTACCATGCGCCCCGTGCACATGGTTCCAAGAAAGAAAAAGCAGATGCAAGTGACATCTTCACTCGTTATGTATTCTCTGTCTGCAGAACAGCTGTGAAATACCACTACTTACAGCGATTTTCCTTCAAGTTGGCAAATTTTAAGAAAAGCGGAAGCAGTCTTTTGATGTTACATCTCCGTCAAAGAGTCACAGAGTACTGTTAAAGAGGAAAGGAAGGTTCAGAACAAGAAAAAAAACTGCGTTAAAAGTTGTCCAAAGATTTTGATCAATTGCAGAGTGCATGTAATATTTGTTTTGACTGAAGTTTCAGGCTTGTATCCGTAGGCAGCACCTTGATAAGTGTTAGAGGTGTGTGTAGGTGTGTGTCATTGTACATACAGAAGTGAGAAGGAAAAAAAAAAAGGCAGCCGTGTGTTTCATTCTGGCACAAGAGACAGCGTCTGATTGGTGGAAAGACATTCACATAGCCAATCGGAACTATGGTTTCACTTGCAACGCAATATGTAGTCCCTGTGGAGTGAATCGCCATGGTCTGTTTTTTTCCTACCCATGCAACCTTGCCAAAGATCTCTTCCAGTAGATAGGAAAATAAAAGAGATTATGTGACAGTCGCTGCTTGAAATAGGTTGAGCTCTTAAGATTACTCTAAAAAACGTTCATACTTTCTGATTTACATGTGTGGTTCTGTAGTTACAAATAACATCAGTAATATTGTTACAAAGGGGTTAACATAATATTACTGGAAAGCAACAAATTCTTATAAAAGTATTAAATCTGATAATTCCAATGTCTTTTTGGCAGATATTATGTATTGCTGTGCAAAAAAACCCCAGATTGATGGGAAAGTAATTTTGCATAGATTGGTGGAATGTAGATAGCACATAGCAGTCCATATTTGGTGACATGCAAATTTCATAGTTCAAAGGTCACAATAAATATTATCGAAATTTAAGCTGTGACAGTTTCCAGGTGTGACACTGGCATTGTGAAGCAATCCGTGAACTTCACTTTTGATTGAACAATTTATTTTATTATTTTCATGTTAAGTTAAAAAGACCCAAACTGAATGTTCATTCAGAATTTTTATTTACAAGTGAATTACTTTTGAAATTATATTTTATGTTTTCTCTTTTTTTATACTATCGTGTATAGCAAGCTTCCTCGTCGACCAGTTTGCCACTTCTGTATACCAAAACAGCTGTATTTAATTGTTAAATTTAGGTATAAAATATCTAAAACTGCTTGCAAAACTGTACTCATATGTAATAGTGATGCGGAGATAAAAGCTATTTTATATAGAAAAAAATATAAAAGGGCGTAAAGTAATGTTAAAGGGTAAAGAGCAAAGGGCATGATCTTGCCTTATATGGTCGATGACTTGATCCAACTTTCTTGATCAGAATTATGAGATTTCTGTCATGGCCAAAATCAAAGTGTAAGAAAATTATGAAACTAGACTAACAATTTGGGGTTATGGATAGTAAAGTAAGAGAAACTGGTGCCATAAACCAGTGTGGATTTTGCTCTTCCCTGCAAAAACAAAGTAGTTACATTATGCTGTTGTCCATCAAAATGAAAAATTGTGTCCAATTTTTGTGCCTTTTTTCGCTGCCATTACTCTTAAAATACAGACACAAAGCTGTGTTTCTTTCTATGGACAAGAATTCTTATGACACCTGTCCTTGGAGACAGTCTCTTGCATATCACTTCACTAGCAATTAGTATAGTTCTCAGGTCTCTGTTATACACCCCCTCCCAACCACCCACATCCCGCATAAAGATATGAAATCATCCTGATCGCTTTTCCCTCTGCTGACCCATTTAATGACGTGTGATCGGAATGTTATTCCTTGGCAGGAAAAGGAAAAATCTTTCACACATCAAAATTTAATCATTCACGGTAGCTTTTGCATGTAAATGCTAGCCTTATGTAGTTTCTGGTGCAGCTCACGTATGTCCAAGGTAAAGGCTATGCAGAATATTGTATGACATATGCTCAAGGCCCTTTAGGTTAGAAAATTATTCTCCTGAAATTTCTGTTTCAGCTGAACTAGGCAAGCAGCACAACGTTCATGTTTTGCAGAGGCAGTGCTGTATCCATGTTCCAGTTCCGGTCTGGGATATTGCTCCGTACAATTCAGTCAGATGATAGAGAATGCGGTTTTGTGGCGTTATGAAAAGGGTACATTTTTGTCATCGGGAGCCTCCAGTCTGCGTCTCTGCAGCACACCAGCTCACCATCCACACATGCCAAGACATTCTCTGTCTTCTCCCCAAAACTTTATCAGACTCATGTTAATCAAATTTTAACAGGAAAAAAATACGAACACGCATCCATAAACATTTGCACACAGAAAAGTCGTTTCACAAACTCCTTTTGTCACCAATTATACACTCACATTCAAGCCAGCACGTATGCTGTCAGGTCAGAACGGAGTGCACCTGAGTCTCACAAAAGTTATTTCTAACATTATCTCTGTAATAATGGTATGTTGAAACTTGATGGGAAAAAAAAATTGTTCATCCACATTTGATATAGATGGTTTTTCTACACTGTTTACTGATAGCAGAGGAAATTCCGTACACGTAGTCTACTTTTCTTAAGTGCTGTGGGGAAATTTTATGCAAGTATGCTTGACGACAAAATATTACAAAAAGTTTCCTTTGCCATTTTGCAGACTTTTTACACACATCAAAGCATGTTGTTTCTTTATTTTTCAAAGAAAAATGATTTCCAAAGCATGTTTTTATATTTTACACATAAAAACTTCAGCAAGAGAACGTTTTGCATTGGGTGTCTTTCAGCCAGCTCATTTATCTTGCTAATTATTTGAAATAAAGAACTTTACAACGACAGGAGTGGCCAGTGGTGATTTTGTTTCCCCTGTTACAAGTTGTCAGTACACGTCTCCGAGGGCATTTCTACAATATCTAATCAAGTTTTTGACCAAAATAGACGCCGTGCTGTAAACTCTCCGCCTATGTCGCTCTGGTCATGTTTCTTTTTCGTAGATTATGATGAGAAACGTGCTGAAACAACTTTGTGTCATCAAGCAAGCAGCCCTATCTCAGAATGAGTCTGCACAGTTGTGATGTACACCTGCAAATCATGTCTGTCACGAGTCACAAGTTTGCAGGTTGGTAGCAGAAACAACTATGTTTTTGTGTATGTAGATATATTTGACTATTAATTACATTCACACGCATACTCATGGTTCACTGATATTGGCTTACAAAATGTTTCTGCACTTCGGTACAGTGAGATGAACACACAATATTATTGAATCAATGATAAAAAAATTTGCTCCTTCCAATTGCCAACTGCAGTCACATACAGCATATAGCATGGAAGCATATAGCATGGACGCAAACAGCTTGCATGCAAAAATGGATATCAGAGTACAATCCCATAATCATAAAGAAAATACGTTAACCTAGATTTGTATGAATCTGGAACACTTGCATTATGATGAGTACCATTATTGTTTCATTTGATCCCAGGGAGTGACCTGCCCTGACTGATGGATATTTATATGTCAGTTTCACGATGTCGGGGACACCAGCCAACATTCTTGGCTCATTTCAATAAGGCAAAATTGTGTAGCTCAAACGTATCCAGAATACACAATGGAGGCTGCACCAATCATCACAGTGTGAAGGTCTGGAGCAGGGTGTGTGTCTAATGTGTGTCTCTGTGGAATTTACTTGTGAACAACTGCAAGTGCGCCCTCACCAGATTTGTGGCAGTACAGCTTATCTCAACGGAGGACAGAGCTACACTGTTTACACATCTCTGCTACATGCAGTTCCAGATCCCACATTCCAAGCCCTTGTCATGACACATGTCAAGTCTATCATGCAGTAAAGTTGAATATCTTCCTATTAAAAAATGCGATGAAAAGTACTATCAAATTTGGCGAATGCTTGCATGTTGAAAATTGGAGGAGTTGTACCTCAGCTAGTTTAGCATAATGTAATGCAAAATGCATTAATAGCTGGGTTAATTTTAAAACTTCATTCATGTGCAAATGCATTTACCTATCTTCAGCATGTTCATGTACAAGTGAATATGTATGTGTTTATTACATAACTCACTGTCAAACCACTGCACATGTGGTACTATGACAAGCTGAACATGTGTTTCAGGGTAGGCTAGAGCCAGCTGCATTAGGGATATACCATTATATCTTGGGAGGGGGAGGTCAAAAATTTAAAAAATCTGCCATGTCAAAACCTACTGAGAAAACAAGTTTTAAATAGTAGCCTTGTTGATTCTGGGTAAAATATTCACATGAAGGTCAGCCAATAAGGAAGTGTATGAATTTGGAAAAATATAATGTATCCAAAAATAGTCAGATTTTGGGACATGAAAAAAAATTTGAATGTCAACATCCTTGGACCACCCTCTTTAAATGATCTGATGGTTTATCCCTTATTTCTGTTTACCAATTACTCTGCAATGACAGATGCAAGATCGACAATATTTTCAGGATTTCCCAGTTTGCCTATGAAAGTTAGCACTACTTTCTGAAAAACCAATCGTACGCAATCAGCAAGATGGAATTAGAGCAGCTCTTAATACCATTACAAAATGCTTTTTTGAGTAGGAATTAAAATTCACTTTGTGCTTCCCTCTTGAGAGTGGGGGATCTAGGATACTGTGACGGGCGAGGTCATCTTTCGTCAGATGCATCAAAATTAGAAACTGCTTTATCAGAACCATCAGAAATTTGCAACTGCCTTTTGAGCTGACTGCATTTTAATGACAACTTGATAGGTCAGACACAGAAATTGAATTCAGATCGGGAGGAAAATTATGAGGTACTGCACGCAACTTAATTGAAGACCCAAAAGTGAAAGAGCCAGCATGTGAACTAACATTAATTTGGATTCACATTGATTGACAGGACAGATAAGTCTCAGATCTCGCTGGTATTTCGGTATCCCAGAATTGGCAGGTACGCACTGAAAAACTACAGAGAAATCCTAAACCGTAGGACCATGAGGCACAGAAATGAGGTTGCATTGCGAAATTTACAGCTTCATAAAGCAAGGTATAAATGTGATGTATTTTTTTGTTCTGTCTGCCTGCAAGATATGGTTTTGTATTCTTAGTCCAAAACTGATGCTAAAATGCCTGTGTAGCCGGTCTACTTGTCAGTGCTGTACATGCCAGATGTCAAAAGGTTATTGTTGTATAAGGTCAAAATTTGTCAACATTAGCATTGCAATATTATGCACAGTGCATTTTATCAGCACAACTATCACTTTTCATTTCGACATAATTCAGGGAGAAAAATAAAATTGTACTTTTACCTCAAACAAAAATATTATCATCAGCTAATTGGCCTTTCTTTGTAAGGCCAAAATAAATAAATTGTGCTGTTCTGATAACACGGTTTTCAAAAATAGGGTAGGTAGGTCGGCAGGGATTTTTTTTCTAAAATATTTTTAAGTATTTTTCAGGGGTTCAGTGTGATCAAACACTGGCCACAACATTTCCAGAAAAACTTATCATACATAAAAAAGGAATAAAACCATAAAAGACATCCTCGTTCAAGCAAAAATCAAATGCCAGGTAATGAATGTGTGATTTTATGGGTTTTTTCTTTCCTTTTTACTTCTGTGTTTTAAGCTTTAAAAAGTTTAGGGTCGGCAGGTAAAAAAATAGGGTAGGTCGATATAGACAGGTTATCAGAACAGCAAAATATTTTTCTCGGCCTAACATGTATAAAGGTGAGGTGGGTGGGTGATTTTCTGTGGAATTTTCAAATGTGAAAATGTAAAGCATATCAAGTCCAGGATGAGGCCCGGGAAAACATGATGTGATAAGGCGCGCCAGTGAAATGATACGACAATAGCCATATGAACAGAAAGCAAATTCTTGCGGCAAACCATATTGACAAGTGTTTGAAACAAGCACAGGAATCTTATTTTGGGCAGCTAAGTAATACCATATTGATATCCTCAAATAAGAGTTTTATCTCAATATGTTTTCTAGGGATTTTACACAGATCCTCTATACGTATGCGACAGGAGATCAGACTTTTTGATTAACTATTATTTTGGCACAAGGGAAACAATCACTGTTCATCTGGTTCGGTATAGTAAAAAGAAAATTGCTCAGAGTTCCTTTCCAAAACAACAGAAGCAGTAAGAAATTTTTATATTATTACTTTACAGAATAATCTTAAAATTTACTGAATTACATTCAGACATTGAATGGTGCTTCTGGCCAATGTGCAAGTAAGCATCATGGGATGGAAAATAAATACCAAATCTAATAAATTGTTTCCTAATATAACAGAAAAAATGAAAAAAATCACGAACTTTGAAAATAATTGCAACGCAGTTTCTTCTTGATGCGAGGTATTTTTAGTAGCTGAAGTAGATGGGCCAATTACATAAAGGATGCTGTTGATTTTTACCCTATCTTGTGATTTATAACTTTCCCCTGGACCCATCTTTCTTTCACAACATTTTCTATAATCTTACCTGCAGGCCTTTCACTGTATGCGGGTCTGGGTCCCCTCTCTACAATGAACAATGAGATATGTCAACAGGATGGTGGTAAAAAGACTATTGAAAGTTTAAGCCTGAGACGGTTGAGTGCATTCATACAATAGCTGTTCTTTATGCAGCAACCTGTAGCCTGTAGGTACCTAAAAAAACAACTTAATTTTGCTCAAACTTTCCTCAAGGATATTCTGCACAATGCTCAATCATGAAATCAAAAATTGAAATATCAGGGGATCTATAGAGACTTATTACCTAGCATCGTACAATGTTTGGAACCCAACATGGGTGCCACACCCTGCATCCACCGAGGGTGAAATTCAATTTTCAATTTTCGTGAAAATGCAACAGTGAAAATTTCACTTACTCCATGGCTTCAAAATGAGTCGATCCACACTTTCATTAGCAGACCATGCAGAAAAGTAGTGAGAAAAAAAATGAATCTAAAAATCTTTACTTATAAGGCTCTTTTTTAACTCCTGATCTCTTTCTTAATTCTTCCAGGATAAAAAATATATTGTTTCAAAGCCTTATTGGCATACTTTTCAGAAGTGGCTTTTCAAAAGCCGACGTTACCGATTCTTCAATTCATCCTTGAAAACAAACTTCAATGCAGACAGCATACCCCCCTCATTGTAATGTGTGTCAAATATGCTCTGTCGGAGTTTCAAATATAACCTAGACTATTATAAGGAAATGGAATTAGCGAGCAATTGGGGAATATTTATAAAGTAATTAACAGTTGCAGTGTCTTCGGATGACTGATCCAAACAGAATTTAGAATAGCAGAAGTTTCACTGTGACTATGAGAAAGCAAAAAATGTTACATATTGCTGTCAGTAATTGTGACAGATGTGCACTGAGCCAACGCTTTTTCTTCAGTCAAATTGTGGGTATTCCCAGACTGCAAAACCAGAATAATTTGTGCTGGACTTGAAAATAATCCAAACGGCAACAGTACTGATCCTGATTGTAGGTTTGTTTATTTCGCAACACACACCTGACATTTGCCGCTGTGAACAGAAATTAGGGCACATCTTGTTTCGTATATCTGTCTGTGTTATTGCACATTGTGGTAAGATTCATAGATATGTGATTTCTGTACCGTGTATAGATTCACTGAGAACATTAATTGTATCAATGCACCATTTGACCATTTTCAACAGCCTGGTCAAAATTTCCAGATAAATGTTTTCAATTTTCATTGTAAGTATCAGTGTTGGAACTCTGACATCATTTGGAACGAGTCCTTCAATTTGCTGTTCACCAGGTAATAATGTGAATGGTATCACATAGGCTGGACCTTACTGTGGCAGAGCAAGGTGTCATCGCGAGAACTTTATTTGCAACCGATATAATTACGCGATGGCGCTAGTTTCACAGTAATTTGAATGAGTTTGACTAATTTCAACTACTTAATCAGATGATTCAGAATTTGAAACCAATTGGGATGTGAACATCAGATTACTACAATTTAATTTTTTGGCACACTCGGGTTCAAAGTATTAGATATTTTTCTTTTGGTAAACATTCAAGGCATCTCCTTTCATATTCTCTGATATTGCAAGCACTGTAAGAAAAAAAATGTATGTCGATATGACTTGGGAACTTTAATACAGAAGTTTAGCAAAATATTTGCTTCGGACCTACATGCTATGTAAAAGCAAATAAAAATTCCAAGCTGATGCTTCATCCATCAGAGTCTGCTAATCTAATATTGCTTGTTTGTTTTTCAAGGCACACAATCAACATGGAAAGAATATCTGTTATTCATGATTTTTGAAACTATTCAAATATATCTATTATTCACAATTTTTGAAACTATTAAAAAAGACAAGATACATGTTTTAAGGAACCTTGCCACCAAATTTGAAAAGCTACTGGCTAAATCGTTTCAGAAGATCACGAAACTGTTCGATCAAAAGTTGAAAAAAAATGGACTGAAAATTTGTCATACAAATTTTATCGTCATAAGAACAAATCTAAAAAAAGGCAATGCCTAGGAAGATGCAAAGCAATTTTATCATTTTTTGAACAAATCCAAATAAACAGCAAATTGGAGAGCTATTAGAAGAGTAGCTTCAAAGCAATGTCTTGACCAAAACGGACAAAATTGGATCTACAAATTTACATGTGAACATTTCTATCACCCTTTATAATTGGGAACTGCTTGGTTTTGCAATCTCAAATCAAGATATACAGTAACTCTCAACAACTGCTTGATGTATCGTTTCTCTAAAACTTAGGCCCTTGATGGGATTCTAAATGATACGAGTTTCAAGGTCACATTTTCTTCAAAATACTCTTTCAGTTTGACAAAGTCAAATGGTAATTTTTGAAAACAATTGTATAAAGTGTGCAACAGATGGTGACAGCACATGCTACATTGTAGCAAACAAGCCCAATATTTGACAAGTGGCAACAGGAAGGACGCATGAAAAAATGGCAGAATTTCTCTCCTCACTGTGATGGGAGAAGTTGACACTGTCATAGTTTGAGATGTGTCCTTTTGTTGTCCCTGGTTTGACGGGCTTATTCACACATGCCTATAAAATGTATTCACAAAAGGAAAAAAGTTGGCAACACATGGAATACATAGTGGAATACAATTATCCATTGTCAGATCCTTGAATTACTGGGGAAAACTATGTCAACAAGACCTTGAGTCGAATAATACCATGGATATTGCGGGACATATTAAAAGGAACACCCTGTGGAATACTATTGCTGCTCATCAAAGTCTTGAGTTACCAGGGAAAACTATGTCAACAAGACCTTGAGCATGATAAAATATGGACATGTGTGCTATTAATATATTCCATATTTCATGTTATTCACTTCATCAATCAGCTTCCGGTTCTTAATGAAAAAGGTCATTTTTTGAAGCAATGGTCACAGAAATGATCCTATGGTGATGAAATATTCGTTGTTCTCTTTCAAGTATCCACCAAGCTGTTGTATGCGTACATCATCAAATTCCTCAAAAGGTCACCGAGGGAAAATTCACAAGTAGCATTTTGTGCTTACTAAAATCTGTTGAATTACAAAGGATGGTTGACCAACAAATATCCTAGTTTTGACAATCTTTTAACTCCTCTCGTTAATAAATTTGAACCAGTTCCTTTTGTTAGTAGATAACTCATATTATGCTGTGTATAATTGTAGACAAAATCCCAAACTGCATATGTGTATATGCATAAGTGTGTGTGTGTGTGTGTGTGTGTGTGTGTGTGTGTGTGTGTGTAATATGCTGTGTATAGGCTGTGCAATCCTGTTTTTGTGTGTCTGACTGTGCCTGCAGTTTGCATGTGAGAACGTGTGAATGAAGTATTTCCCACGTCCTTAATCATGACAAGAACGGAATATCGAGCCTGAATCTTGCGACAAATTAGAGTGAAAGTCACATATCAGCGGCAAGAAAATGAACATGCCCCTCTCAGCAAAGCTCAATCATGGAATGAAGTCAGTTCAATGCTCCAGACACACACAGATATCAAACTGACCACAGCATGCTTCGACTCACCACAACCAATCACCAGCGGGGAGAGTTCAACGAACCCACTTCCCTTCATCCTCATCCACATAAAAAAATACGCACCTAACTCAACGTGAACATAATTTGAACATAAATTCAAAATCAAAAGTACACTAGTCAATGTTATTGCCATTTCAAAGATCAAAAGATTGCATATCCAGATACATGTTACAATTTTATATTAAAAAACAGAGAAAGAAAGAAAAGGCTGAAATTGACAATCTTTATCTCTATATGCATATACATATATATTTTGTTCACACAAAGCTTTTAAAGTAAAGCAAGGCAGTACAGTACTAGTTGAAATTGCTCAACAGATAAGTAGCGCATATACTTTTCAAGGGAAAAAAAATGCCACTGATGAAGGAAATACTCGAGAGAAATAATAAATCTTTAATGACATGGCAATTCATTTCGTGTTTTAATAATGCAGAGTTTTTTTTGTATTCCTTCTTTCCAGTCTGTCTTTCCAATGAAGCAAGTTTCCTGCAAACACTGGACATGTGTCTGTGAGTAACACACTGCAGTGCTTTGCTGAAAGCAACAAAATTAAGTTGGGTACGTAAACCCTTTCACCGCCATGGTTCAGCCCAAACCCATTGTTATCAACAGTGATTGTGGACCTGTACACAGGTAATTGGGGGTGAACAGGTTAAACATTTGGCGTTGAATATATTGTTTCATGGCGTGTTGTGGCTGTTATGATTGCACTGGGGGTTTTTTGGGTCAAGACCACAGCAAAGTTTTGGGGGACAACTTTTGATATGATTTGACCTTTCCAAGCTGCAGGGATCACATGCTTCTTTCTCTTATCTCCTAGGAGATGGCAGATATCGTACATGAGGCAAAAAACTCTCACCAACTGCATTGTACAGATATAATGTTGACTCTGTGTTTTCAACCACAACGATTCCATCAAAACTTGTGAATTGGACACGTCTTTAAGACTGATACTAAAGTAAAACACTCATGGAGAAAAAGATTATAGAAATTTGCTAAGATATTCTTTTTTTTCTGAAATCAACAAACCACACAATGTCACACGATAAAAACCACAAATATGACAAAGTAGCTCTTCAAGTAAATAAATCATTCCTTGTGGTCAAGCTATATGGCAGTGGCACTGTCGGTTTGAATTTCTCTCAGATATAGTTTGCTGGTATGGCGACACATGACACATCAGCCACTTTGAGACTAACGTATGAAACAGTCAATGTGTATATACACACATCAATATCTCTACCAGCTCAAACCCTGCATTTGTGGTTTTCGTAAAACTGTCCCACAAACAGAAAAAAAACTATTAAACTTTACCAAGAATTAATCTAGTAGTGCTGAACACTTATAACTACTGGTTTTTTTTCTGCTAAAATTCAGTACAAAATTGTTTCAAATTCTCTCGAGTTCTCATAAATCCAAAATCTGAACTAAAGTTCCCAGAATGAGTTACACATCTCAGAGCTCAAAATTTACAAAGATAAATCTGACAATTATATTACAACAGAGAAAGACACATTTTTTCCTTGTTTTTTTTTTCTTTTAACTATAAAAAAGATATTTTTGACAGGGGTTAAAATATTAGATAAATGGCAGATAAACACAGTATAGTATTAAATTCACACACACACAGCAAATCGAATGGCATGGCTTCAGCAAACTATGGAATGCTGCTTCACAAAATAACTTGACGATGAATAAAATGTGCCCGTTAAGTTCCACAGAAATCACAATACCCCCATGCTTCCACCATAAAATTCAGCATGTCAATATTGGTGCTTTGATGGCCACCATGTCATGATTGTGTACTTGGACGAAATTACTGGAAAGTCGTTGTGAAAGGATCATAGAGCTGAGAAATGCCACATCTTGGCCAAAAAAGACCCTAAAATACAGTAAACAGCATGGCTGTGTGATGACACATGGTGAGGTATTGTACTGACTCTACAGTTTGTACGATGAAAAATTATAAATGAATTTCACATCCTTTTTTAACCTTACTGGCCCTGTTATGCTTTATGTGTGTGTGTGTGTGTGTGTGTGTGTGTGTGTGTATATATATATATATATATATATATATATGTATATATATATGTACATATATATGTACATATACATATATATATATATGTGTGTGTGTGTGTACATATATATATATATATAAATATATATATATATATATATATATATATATA
The DNA here is from genome assembly GCF_041260155.1 of Ptychodera flava. NCBI lineage: Eukaryota > Metazoa > Hemichordata > Enteropneusta > Ptychoderidae > Ptychodera > Ptychodera flava. The sequence continues at coordinate 25,722,970 of NC_091941.1, forward strand.
TATATATATATATATATATATATATATATTATATATATATATATATTGTGTGTGTGTGTGTCTGTTTATACATTACCCTTTACTGAATTAAACTCCACCAAAAACAGTAACAGCCATCTGCTATTCACAAAAGGTTTTAGCAAAATCCTTGCAAGCACTATTTGCTTACATGCCAAATGCTTTGCTGATGTGTGTGAATGTGAATAAGTTACTAAAAAGGAAATCTCATGAAATAAATTATGACTCACAGGTTAATGCACAGAACAGACGAATTTAAATTCCCTAGAAGCACTAGAACTCTTGAGAAGAAGTACACAAAACACAGGAAATTATCAAGTACCTACAGGGTTTTTCTTTGAATACAAAATTACATATTGACTAAATAAGGAATTTTTTTTTGTTCAATTTTCCGTTTCTGTTCTTTTCTCTCCTTCTGCATCCTGATTGAGTATTTATTAGTGAAATATTAACCATGTAAATGCTGTTGAAACAAAGAACGTTTCGGAAAAAACTGGTGTAAGATCTGACAGCACAAGGTGCAACAAACTTCTCTTCGGTTTTAGCAAACTGACGTGTGCTTTGATGAAAAGAGTAAATGACTGATTGTTTTACCTCAAAATTTCCATCGATTATCAAAAGAAACTGTTTTCTTTTTGGTTTATTGAGAGTCAGATTTGATGAACTGCGTACACAAGCGTAACGTGAAATTTCATGGCAATGTTTACAAGCTGAAATCGTGAAAAAAATCTTCCACTTTAGATGTTGTGCTTAACTGTTATCCATACTTTCTCTGTCATTAGCCAATTAAAATAGGAAATTATCGCAATATGATGCTGCAGTGTGCTTTGTGAAATATATTCATTTTAACTGTGAAATCTGAAATCTGAAATGACATGTTGGAGTTCATATAAAGTAGAGCTGTACTCTGGTAAAATTGTGTACACTGTTTCTCAATTTTAGAAGGTAGATGAGAAACTTAACAGGGGAGGGTCACATGTGCCTATAGTTGACTTTGTGCCGACAACTTTGCCATTTGTTCCAACTTTTCTCATGGAATCTTTCAACCATTCTCTTTCAAAATCAATAATCATCGTGCAAATTTTGGTACTGGAGAAACGAACTACCCACAAATTACCGATTTTTGAAATTCAAAATGGCCACCATCCCTGTGTTAACTCTATGGAGAAAAATAAAATTTTCGATTTTTGAAAAACTAAGATGGTAATAGCTTTTCTCAATCCAAGAGCTTTAAAATGAACCCCCACAAGTGGTAGATCAGTACAGAATTGTAAAAGTTTGAGAGTCCGAATATCTGTCCCAAAGGCGCATTAAAGTGATCCATGGCTCAGCTGCCGGCACAGGGCATATTATCAGATCTGCATGGAAAGCGTATCTTCCACTGTCCAAAATAACTTGTGTTACCCTGTGACATCCGAAAATGACCAAATGAAATACATCCCATGAAAATCAAAGGGGGCTGGGCGGCAAAAATCAGAGGCCAATACGACAAGCCACTGAGGTGGCAGTGTTCTCTTGAGACTCATGGAAACTTTATACAATGTGACTGAAGGAAATGTTTTTAGAAATTTCTGAATGGACTCAACAACTTACAAAATTTTGTGAGATAAGAGAGCACTATCTGAATAATAAAATCAGCCCTGCAACCTTGGACGATGTTTTACCTGACACAGATCACATGTGCTGATGTTAGCAGGGCTTATACAGATGTTGGAATGAATGAATTGCACATGTTGTGGGAAATTCATAGATCCAAAACACCATGGAATTCAACTTGTGATGTGCAAATGTAGTTGTTCCAGGATACTATTACAAAGAGCACCTCTATGCTGTCTGAATCGAGCAGTTGGAAATGTTAATTACCATATTTCACAGTCACTTTGATAGTGGCAGCCAGCCTCCCTCTCCTCCCCCCCACCCTCCCAAACAGTAATTATCACTTCCAGTTTTTAGGCATAAGCACTGTCTCTTGAAACTTGTTTTGCTGTCTAAACAACAACATACAGAGCATGATGGCGTAAGTAATTTGGCAAAAAAGAAAAAAATAAAAGTGGTGGTATGTGAGTAAATTGGTTTGCATCTTTTTTTTATACTTCAATTCTTGGAATAAACCAGTCATGTCCTCAGGGGGGAACTGACGGGATCTCGTTGCGGATGTGCATTTTGCTACAAAAGTTTTCAAAACTGTCACAGCCTCCCAATGGGGCATCACTGGTGGAACTTATAGACAGACACACTAAGCTTAAATCTTTTTGTCGTTGTCGTGGTAAAGGTAAACGAACAAATACCTGAGTAAAAGCCGAGTCGTACATTGATATATACATACTTAATAAGAAATAAAATTCCCCAAATTGCAAATGTGCTCATCCTCCATATCAAAATATCTCAGAACCATTCCATTTTGTCTTTTGCAGACTTTTCCGCATGTCCTCTTGGCATGGTTATGTATATCTTCCACCATTGGACATCAAAGTTGGTGCATTCAGGACACAACACGTAACAACCACGGGAGAATTGTCTTGATTGTCTTTTTTGTGTGTCTTGAACTCGGTCCTGACATTCCAACTTTGTTTTCGGCGCACTGGCAAATATCAATACACAGTTGCAAAAAGTCTTCTCTTGTGTTGATTTGACAACGATTGTTTTTTTTTTTTTTTTAATGTTGGATTGTTATTTTTTGTTGTTAGTCAAAATCACAATTCACTACTGACATAATCACGGTCAACTTTTTTTTTTAAGCTCAGCATCCATTTTTTTTGGAATTATTGGTGCTCTCTGCTTGATATATGCCCATCCAAAATGGATGCCAATTATTGTTCTTCTCCTTTTCTTCTATTGTCCACCAGATGCCTATTGCAAAAAAGAAAACAGAAAAAGAAAATGCAATTAAAATTACAAATGCAGCCAGCGGATGAAAAAAGCCAGACAGTTTTATAGACTTTTCCTTCAGTAATTCCAGAAGCATGACTTGTTATTTCAATATGCCCCTGGAGTATAATTAGAATGGAGTAATTCTAGTATGAGGTACATTTATGGCTAAGGGTTTATCTCATTAGACTTTCAGTATTATTGCTAAATACTGGTACATACCATATGTATTAAAGACATATTACATTATTTAGAGGCACATAGTGTACATACATGTAGTATATATGAGCTTAAGATTTCTATTTTGTATGCTCATGAGGTGCTCTCCATAGCTTGGAAGAAAAAAAAAAGGTCGACAAACAATTTGCATAACAATGCATAATTTGCATTTTCTCTTGTCATGAGAGTTAATTCCTTTGTATTTTCATGGATATATCAATAGAATGCTTAGAGAAACCGACAGGTAGCCAACCCCCTCAAAATCCCCTCATAGAGAACCCTGTCGTAGACAAGCATGCACATTTGCCGTACACACAGAGCAACTGACTGTAAAAAATTCCTTAGGGAAGTGAAGTTTTATGTATATTGGGACGTTTGTTGTCTTTCATGTCACATAGCCGTCTAACAGATGATAGAATTCATCTAGACACTAAATGCGTCTGTATCAGCTGAAGTGGAAGTCCCCTGACTTAACCTAACAGGTACAGGGTGCATGATGTAATGCATACAGAATCTAGCTGACACATTACAGATGAACAGCTGTTTGTTTGTGATCTCGACTTCTTTTAGTGCGATGTAGCAAAATAAGTACGGCGCTTTCCATAAAGTCGATTCACATTCTGTTCTTGGCTACAGTCTGGTTTATTTGAACAGGGTATTGTTTCCATCTTGCCTGAGGGGTCTGCATTCATGGGACGATTTCTTGCGGATTTCACGGTTTGCCTGAGACAAATAGTGTGCCAGACAAGAACGTATGCTGAAAGGCTTTATGTGCGACTACAAACCCATGAATGTCTGTCTGTACAAAAAGGGAGGACTGGGAGTACGTTTATAATGCTGTGCAAAAACAATGTAGAGCTGCAAAGCATAAGATCTGAAGGAATACCCCCGGGGCATTATCCTGTCTGTGACAAGTACGGGGTACAGCTACTGTACTGGAGGGATTTTCATGCTGTCTGGGCCTTTTGCCATTTCCTTTGCAATCCTCTTCTGGAACAGCTGAACATTACTTTACACCTATCTATGCCCAGATGTCTACAAAAACATTACTAATTTACAGTCATAACTGTCCAATCTTTTCACTGAGTACATGGCTTTCTTTTCAATAAACTTCATCTCAGCACTTGAGGACCGTAATATCTTTATCCCTTTGAGTGCTGTAATATTTCCCACAAAATTTTAGTGCAACATTTTACCAACTGGATAATTTTTCTGTAATTATTTGGATAATTTTTGGCCAAATGAACATCACATTTCATCTGCTACAATTCATAATCAAAATTTTAGCAAAAATCTGAAAAAAATGACTGGGCTATATTTTATAAAGGCAATAAAAATTGACTTAGGCACTCAAAGGGTTAATAGCAAAAAGAGAATTTCAATATGCATTATTTCAATCACTTTCAAATTACCATTTCTTCATAACAATCTTTTGATCAATGAGAAGTAAGCTGTTTTTGTATTACAATGGCGTACATGTAAGTAAAAAGGTCTGGCTAGAAAGAGAGATCAGATAATTTTGGGTATATGCTCTTAAAATGATTAAATTAAATATATATATTCACACAATATATTTGTATGTGTTAACATTTGGCTTTTGGATGTGGGTATGATTGATGCTGAACAGCAGGAGGTAGTGTGCTCTTGCCAAGGCTTTATATATGCCTGTTTGTCAGTTCATTTATATAAAACGTAAATCTTATGATCACAGACAACATTTAAAGGTACTCATCTTCTACAGAGCATATGGCTATGCATGATGTGACTGCCGTATCTCCTGATACATTACATCTATCAGTAGTCTTGCTGAAAGCACTCAGAGATGCAATTTTGAGTGACTGTCTGCTCGCTTATTATACAAAGACACTATTGAAACTTTCATGAAGACAAAATCTAAATACGATGCTGGCAACATCTGTGCCCGGCCATCTTTTAACACCAGTTTACACAAGATGAAAGCTTTCAACTGACAACTGAAATTATTGCAGTTGGTGATTTTCTGTCTTGTTCAGACTGTCAAACCAACCAAAACATACTTGTCATATAGACAGTAAAACTTGCACTAACAGCATTCAGGACTGGGGGCTGTTATATCACAATATTGGACCATCTAACAACGTGTGTGCGTGTATAGTATCAGTCATAAGGTAAATGTAGAATGCGCCTCAGGGACAGATATATATTCAGACTCTCAAACTTTTACAATTCTTTTCTGACCTACCACATGTGGGGGCTCATTTTAATGTTTTTGGTGTAAGAAAACTTTTCACCTTCTGTATTTCAAAAAATCAAACATTTTATTTTTCTTATGTATAGAGTTAACACAAGGATGTCGGCCATTTTGAATTGTAAAATATCGGTAAAGCTTGGCTAATTTGTTTCTCTTTTACCAAAATTTGCATGGTACACTCCGATTGTTATTCTTTATTTTGAAAGAGAATGGTTGAAAGATTACTTGTGGAAAGTTTGAGCAAAAGTTTAAGTCTTTCACTTTCGAGGTGCATACTACCATAAATGATATCTTGTCAGTATTGACAATGCCAGCCTGCAATAGAATTCAAATACGGATACACTTATGAATATTATTCGCTAATCCTGTCTCACCCATGGGATGACAGTCGAAGATGTGCAAATAGGATTTCTATAATTGAAAATGAATGTAAACCCATTTGACAGTAGATGAACATGGCGATCAAATCGTACTAAGGTTAGTTTCATATTTGATAAATTTATCTTCCATGAGTTTCATATTTGATACCGCCATAAAGTGTTCATGTACTGTAATGTGTTCATGTACAGTACATCATCAATCCAATACCCAGTGGTCTTAAATATCACTGTCAATTTTTAAAAATTGCAAAACTAACATTAATATTGTTCAGTTATTTTTAATTTCTTACATTTTTTGTACTTTTTCTAATCGGATAGAGAAAGGCTTTTCTTTAAGAAGATCCCAACTTTGGATCATTAGGTAATGACATAGGCAGTGCTCACTTCAACTTACAAACTTAGTCTCATGGGTATCAGAGACAGTGCTACTGCATCTGGTGAATTGTTGGATGGTCGAGAGGTCACATGATGTGGGACTCCCGTTAAATAAACTGAGAAACTGCACCACAACACATGATTTCCAAGAAAGGCGTACTGGAACACTTCTGTGCCACAAAGGCGCCACAGTAAAATCATTAGTGACAGGGCAGCAATGGGAGAAAGCGATAAAATATAATTACTTTTCCATCAGCGCGCGATACTACAGGTTATGAAAGAAATGACAGAAATTGCATGTGTATTTATCACTGCTTTGGACTTTTGTTGCTCATTATACAATCCGCTGGAAAGACAGGAAGTCCACTGCTACTATCATGGGAAATAAAACTGCAATAACTGTTCTGCCATTGTGCAATTTCCCACGACCACAGCTGGGCCACATTGGCACCAGATAACTTTGGAAATGCGACTACGATTGTCCATTACACTGCTGTTTTCTTTATTGAATGTGTTATTGACATGAAAGAAAAGCCTTTGGATCTCTTATGGAAAAGGAAAATTTTTCAAAGAAAAAAACTGGTACAGTGTTTATGTACAGATGCGAGACCATGATGATTGGTTTTCCTGTGCCTTAAGGCATTAGCTTATACAGATTTATACTCACATATATTATTTGATATGCTCCTCTATTCATATTCAAATTTTCCCTTTGAAAATAGCAAACAGGATATTGATGAGCTGTCATGGTTTCGATATTAGGGCACAGCAAAAATATGGCCTTGGAAAGGTACAACTGAAATTTGCAATTCAAACACTGCATTGGTAGGCAGTCTCCAAGAAGTCACGTATGTGGATTTCAGCAGTGCCATGCTGACACAGCCCATGCTTTGTAATCTTACATCAGACGTGAAATTCACATGAAATATACGTAACTTTCAACATTGCAAAAAATACACTTCAATCAGTAAAATCGGTAATTTTTTCATTAAAATTAATTTCTAACGCCAATAGATGATAAAATTTGGAGGACAGGTAGCAAGGGGAGTGTGAATACCTACAGTATATTGTGTGAATGTATGTGCATGGCTTTTTGTAAATGAAAAATTAATAGAGAATTCTTATTATTAATATTACAGGTATATGTAAATGTATGCAAATGTTAAACACAGTATCAATTTTATTTAGAAAGCCAAGCAACGATTCCCAGACTTAATGGAAAACACACAAAGGGAGAAAAAAACGGGAGAAACATCTGTTGGTGCAATGTGTACGTGTACGCCAACCTGTGATAGATGGCGGGTGGGTTCCTTGACACAGTTATACTGAACGTAGAATTCACCTATTTAAAACATATGATGGTAATGTTGTGGCTCACTGACTCTCAACGCATGGTCTACCAGTCCGCAAAATACACACTGCAAATACAATCATCAAATATTAAAACTGCTTCTACCGCCTAGCGCAGATGACAAATATTCCCAGAGGACAAATTTCATCATAGACAGGACGATATTTTTTCATGATTGGCAACCCTAACTGAAAATCCTACACGACGACACACATAATGACAGCGTAAATTAATAAAAAATGCCACTTTGGAAATTTCTCTTTCGGCATCATGAGAATAAAAGCATTTGCTCTTAAAATAGCATGCCCTGCATAGTCATATTTCTGGTTCAAATTACGAGAATTATATGAAAAAAAGTTGAAAATTCTAAATCTACCCAGTTTTGCAATTTGCAGTCAGCACCTTATCAAAATCTAATGCAAATAATTGAACTAGCATTCTAATTCTGGGGATCACTTGCGAAATACAAATGTGCCTACATGTACCTTCCTCTTATTTATGAACACCAGAGAACAATTGTGCGTGTACCGTGTGTATTGAGTGAGAGTTGTTGTCAGTACCTCTGGTGACATGTAAAACATTGTGCACATGTATTGTATAACAGGTCAACAAAGAAAATCAAACACCCGTGTGACCGATTCAAGGTACTAATTTTAGCTATACACTCCAAATATACATGTAGAGCATACAGCTGCAAACGTGTGGTGCACCATACACGAAGGCTCATTCACACAGCTTTACAGAGAAGTTGCTAGAGTTGGCATATTTACAAAGATGTTGTCGGCACTGCAAAGACATTTATTTCTGAGAACAGCAACTATACATGCGTCGTGTTTCTCACTTTTATTTATCTCTACAGCCATGAATAGTCAAAGCTATATACCACATTGACGACATTGTGTACAAGTCAACATCCCTGATGCAGTCAAAGACATTCAAAATCTTGACACTGTGGCCACAATCACCCTGTTGCACATCGTCAAATCAGCAATGGACAAAAATATATCTACAATATACTGTATGCACGATGTAGTGCACATAACACAGATACAAACGCTCAAAATATTTCAAGGACTGATATTGTGGATGCGCTGCCAGGATTTCAACCTAGGAAGTGATGACATCTGGTATTTTAAAATACAAAGCACGATATCATTGGTATACATGTACATGTGGATACAGTAAATCTGCCTGTCACACTAATGGGAAGTGATCACTATCAAGTATTGATGGCAAATATCACAGACACCATCAGATGTCCTAAATGAAAGCGACACTACTTGTCATAAATGATTAATTAGAGTCAAAACAAGCTGAAGATCAAGTGCGTGTACTGCATGATGTTGAATTCCTTTCCATGTTTATTACATGTATCGCGATAATGTATTGATGTTCTACTCCGTCATAAAAAGGAAACAATGTGTTCTACACACTCGGTACACCTAAAAGATCATGTGATTGCAGTACAAACAACCCAGGGGTACAAGTGCATATAAAAATGTGCGTATTTCTGTGCACAATTTGCGCAAGTGGGTTGGTTTGCACTGTGGTCCATTAAAATTCCGGGTTTAACCTATTCTACAGCATGTGCCATTTTCTCAGCAATGTTACGATGTGATAAAAAGTTTTGCATTTAATACATGTGCTATTTTGAGTCAACACAGTCAAAACATAGCAAATCGCCTTTTTTTTTCAAGGTGATTAGTTTTATAGGCATGTACCGGTATTTTCTAAACCTTGATTTATTGTAACTTTCCATGTATTTTCAAACATATTTTTTTTTTCATTTGTACTCCTAAATGACGTCGAAGTGCCTTGTGTTCAACTTGCAGTGTTCACAACAGCCTTGAATATCAGACTGACGGCAAATTTACATAACAATGCATCATTTGCATATTCATTTCTCTATCATTAGGTATCAATACATTGCTAAACAAGTCATAGCTGATGATGCAGTCCCAGCTCGCAACATCAATTGTGATGCACATGCAATCTACAAAACAATGTCTGTGTGCCAAGTTTGAATGAAATCTGTTCAGGGATAGTTGACTTGTGGTTCCAAAACATCGATCGTGATATGATCCAATATGGCCGCCTGGCGGCCATGTTGTCGCAATTTTTTCATGTTTTTGAGCCATAACTCAACTATCCCTGAACCAATTTCGTTCAATGTTGGTACACAGATAAAGTACTATGGCATATATGCACATCAGTTTTAATATTTTGCAATACCATCCAATATGGCCGCCTGGCAGCCATTTTATTGCGATTTTTTCATGTTTGGGAACCGTAACTCAAGTATCCCAGAACCGATTTCATTCGATGTTGGTACACAGATAAAGTACTATGGCATATATATGCATGTCAATTTATTTTGCAATACGATCCAATATGGTTGCCATTTTATTGCAATTTCTCCATGTTTTTGAACCATAACTCAAGTATCCCAGAACCGATTTCATTCGATGTTGGTACACAGATAAAGTACTATGGCATATATATGCATGTCAATTTATTTTGCAATACGATCCAATATGGTTGCCATTTTATTGCAATTTCTCCATGTTTTTGAACCATAACTCAACTATCCCTGAACAGATTTCATTCAAACTTGGCACACAATCATTGTATTGTAGTGTGCATGTGCATCACAATTAATGGTGGGACTGTGTCATCAGTGATGACTTGTTGATAATCGAAAATCATATTTTCCCCCCTAGAGTTAACACAGCCACGGCCAGGATGGTGGCCATTTTGAATCTCAAATATAGGTGAATGTACGGCAACTTGTTTCTCCAGTGCCAAACTTTCCAAAGTGACCCCTGATTTTCATCATACAGATTTAGATGATGGAGTTGCATTCACATAACCACTCATGGGGGTGAGTGTGTCTGGTTTGTTAAACCTGTTCACCCTCACCCATAGTATAAAAGACAACTGCAGGTCCAAAATGGCCACTGATAACACCTGGTTTGGGCCAAACCTTTGCTGCTGATGGTGAAAGGGTCAAACACAAACGATCCAGATGAGGATAGTCTCCGCTCTATTGGGTCAATGAAGTGACCTCCATCGGTGCATCGTTCCTTCTGAAAAGCACTACATGCAACAGTGCCACAAGTGTTTGGCAATTTTGATGCCTTCTTTCCTGGCGGCCACGTGATATGACCTGTCGACTCTCATTTATTAATCATTCTAGTACCATAATTTTGTGATTAGATACCTGTGCAATTCCTTTGGTACTGTAAGACGACCCTACGTATGCAGAGTAATACCAAAGCGTAATTAAGTATGTTTGGTAAAGCGGTCACTATGCATTATAAAGGAACAGAATAAATATAAAGTCTGCCTAAAACATCTGATCTGCCTGAAAAAGTAATGCTGAATGAAAAATGTCACTGACTTTTCAAATTCCATTAGAAAACGCAAAATCATAACATTTTCAATCAACTCACCCATAGCCACTTAAAACTGCTATTTCAGTGTTTGCGTATGATTTATCGCCATAATGAAAATTATTACTGCACATTTTTTTGCAATGTGCAAAATTTCCTTAGGCATTCCCCCAGCAAATGAAATAATAACTTACTCTTGAGAGATTGTTTCATCATCTGGTGACCAGATATGGCCATAGATTTACTTTCCCATTTGCAGGGTGATTACACATGGCGTTTTGATTGAAAATTGAAAGCTTGAAAAAAAGAAAGATTGCTTTAATTTCTGATTAAAATGCAGATGTGTTTTTTTATATAAAATGAACAGTTCCATTCATGTAAGGGATGTAGCTTATACTGTACCTTTGACATTCGCAAAACCTGCCACAGCACTGCAACCACAAAATAAAATTCACTGCTATTTTTGTCAAAGAGTTGTGATAAATAATTTACCGGGTACTCTAGAAATACAGAGGCAACGGTCTCAATGAACCTGTTCTTGAATTCTTTGTATCTGGCATTTTTTTCAGATCATGGTTTCTTGGTAACACCAACATTTCGTCCTTGATCGCGGTTTCATTATATTTTCTAATGATAGCAATGGAATTGAACCATCCCCCGACATGGTTGATTTGGCACTGAAAATTTTAAGCGTACTTGTACCATCAGGATAGCTGAATTTACAAAGCTTGGCTACCTGGAAGAAGGTAAAGTACGGCCCCATTATAAAAACATAAATAAACATACCGAACTCTCTCCAACTTTAATACAGATCTATTATCAGAAACCAAGACAATGTACAAGTCCTGTATACCGGCATTGTTGGTATATTTAGCACACTGAAATCTCACCACATTAGGGATACTCTCATCTGATACTTTTCCACCGCATACTATGTATGCCTGTGCAGCTGTTATTAAATTACGAAATGGCTACTGAAACCCAGGAGATTAACAGTTAACCGCAATGATCGTACGAGTACATGTGTAAGAATGGAATTTGACAGTTGAAATATACTTCGCTCCTGTATCTGGGCTTGCTGGGTTACATTACAAAACATTAAAAAATAATGTTTTTTTATCAACAAATGCACAAAATCAACATAGAAATGGGTTGCGACAACTCATTGCTCCTTTTTTGCTTGTTTGTTTTTTTATATCATCTGTTGTCATTTATCCAAGATTTACAATGTATGCATATTAAATATGGAATCAGGTCAAGGGTCATAGTTGTAGTCCTCTGACCAGCATTTATGATGAAATCGTTTGTGGATGCATTCAGAAGCATGCAGAAAAGACACTACCATGCGTGACAAACTGCAGAACATAGAATAACGGCCAAAACATGTTCAAAGTCTCAAATAGTTTTCAATCACACAATTTACCATCTTACTGTCTTTTCATATTTTGAATGTGTTTAATTCTGTTTAATAATGTAAAAAAAATATTTTCCAAATATCCCAAAGGTATATTTAAATTCTTGGAGAAATATATGAATTCACATTTACAGGAATTACAAAAATCACTTTCATATTGCAAAACACTAACGTGAAAAACTGAATTTGAAAAAGTTAAAATATGACATTTTGTGTTCTAGTATCGAGCAAAATGATGAACATGTTTATGTTAGCCGGGTATGCAAATGAGCTACAATATAGGTCACTGTACATGTACAGTAGATGGAAATAGATCAAGCGATGTTATTTCATCAACTGCAATTCGATTTTTTTTCGCAAATGGATCTATCATCATTATGATCTCTTCTAAGGACAGTCTTTCTAACTTTTAACAATTCGCTTTGTGATGACTTTAGACTTTGTGTTACACAATATCATCTACAGTTGCTTGTACTACTCCCTGTGCGCAGCATTGTGCAATCTACTCCGTGTACGGCTAATGAACACCAACGGTGGATGCACGGCCAGTATTGTCATTGACAACAATAACAGCAACTTGTGACATTTTCTTTCTTTATTGATGTTCTGCATATCAATTTGTTTCTTGGTCTACTGAATACAGGATGTTGAATGACATTTAACCCAGGTTTTGTGGCAAGCAGGAAGTTGTGCTTTTACACCAAGAGAACTGTAATTGGTACATACAATAAACAAAAGTCAAAAATTACAGTTTTTGTCCTAATAATCTTATACCTGGAAACTAAAGCATTGTTTTATAAAGAGTCAAATCCAAACTGTGCTTGAATGGTGAGACTGCTTAATTCTTACCATTGTGATTTTTCTACCAATCTAGGGCAAGCTTCCAGAAAGGTTTTTGTACAGAATGGTGAGCTACTGACCAGTTCATGTAGTAGGCATTATTTGCTTCATCCTGCTATCATTCATATTGAGGACAGTAGAAATGCCTGTAATCCACTTGACTGGAGGATACATTGACCCGATCCTCAGAGGTGTAGTGGTGTCCTTGGCATCCTGATATACCAGATGTTCAAGTCCAATTGTTCCCAAAGTTGAAACCACGCCACAATACACAACATTCACATTCTGCGCTGTTCTATCTTGTTCTATTTACCGATTGATATACTTTGCACAGAGTACGCATTGTATATATTTATTTGAATATATTTTTGTGTTTCATTCTTGGGGGGTATGCAACAGTCATTTCAATATAATCCCAGTAAACGTGCAGTTCACAATGAACACATGATGTTCCACACCTTCTTATGAACTTGACCTTTGATGAAATTTAATGAAATTTGCACCAATAACAAATGTAATCATATTAATGATACAATAATACAATTTACTTTTACTTTTGTTACGTCATGGTTACTAGAAAATGGCCTTGGTCACAAGCACAAATGCATGACATTACATAACATATACATGAACTTTAACATTGGTGATCTGTATATTAATATAAACCGAAATAATTTATATTAACCCTATACAGTATCCTGCCAAGTTCATTTTTCACCATCAGGGAAAAACTAAAATGAAGGGGAGGGGGAAGGGGGAGGCGAAGGGTATCAGGGCAAGTTGGTTCAAACCAGTGAGGCATAGCGTGTCCCATATGTTGCATTTCAACAAAGACTTTAACACAGTTGAAGGCCCCTGAAAACGTACATGTACCGGTAGTTACTGTCTTAATTAACCCAGCATAACATAACACCAAGAAGGCCAAAATATGTGTATGGGTTAACGTACTCAATACTGCTTTTCACTGACTCAATACAACATACAGTGAAGTGACACGCCTGGCAAGATCAAGGTTAATTAAATTGTGTAAATGTTATAAATTATTGTTACGTTAGTTACATGCACAATTACATGAACTTTCATCATTACACAACAGAATACCGGTATTCATATTGCTGGTATGTCAATGGCAGTTGTCTCTATTGCTATTGGCCTTACAGCCAAGGAAATAAGGCCAAAGTAATTAAATTCTTTGTTTTGCGTCCCCACCCGCGTAGGTTTTTAAGGTTTTCATGAAAAACACACACACAATGTATTTGAATAGGAAATTTTAGGACATGACCGCTTAGCTTTTCTGAACTAAAATTTTGTTACAATTTTTCATTTGCTGCAATCAAATTACATTGTGTTAATTTTCTTGTGGGTGTTTTTCAGCCGCTTAGACGCGTACCTTTTCCCATTTTGAGTGGACGCAAAACAAAGAATTTAATTACTTTGGCCTAACATGCTCAAACCACTGCAATGAAAGTTGAAAGCGGTTGCCTATCTCATACTGAACTCAGCAAAACACCTCAGTAAATTTCACTCATGTACAATCTAATCTAAACTATTCCTAGCTGATGAAAAGGAAAGTTCCAAACTCATATTTTGTAATAAAAGCCAAAACACCAACATTTAAGGTTGTAAATGCATTGAAAATGAAAGATCTGAACTTTTGCTCAAACTTTCCTCATGAATCTTTCAACCACTGTCTTACTAAATCAAGAATAGAAATTAGGCTACCATGGAAAGTTTTCAACAAGAGAAATAAATTACCTAACATTACCGATATTTGACATTTAAAGCGGCCACCGCCCCTTTTAAACTCTGTCAGGAATTAGACATTGAAACTGCTTCCATGAGCAGTAGACCAGAAAAGTATTGTAAAAATTTTAGAGTTGGAATATCTGCGCCCGAGGAGTATTTACCTTATACAAACATGCCTATAATTCAACTGTACACGTAACAATACTCTTTTCACTAAAAATTTGCAGTTTCCAACTGTCCAGATCAACATTTTCAAAAAACAGCAATACAACACTTCAAGCTATGGCTATGATACTGAATCAATCTGACAACACAGGACTAATTTCACTGTCTCATTGGTATGCATCCGTAACACAACTACATAACCACACATGTGAGAGTTGAGGATTTGATACTGTATGCTAAAAGTTTGACAAAAGTTACAGTGCTAGGGGTATGAACTCTTTGATATCAATATACACTGTATTGTTGGGGAAATAGCATAAACTTCACAGCAGAAAACATTCACCCACGGTGCTAAACAATGTATGGTATATATGTGCTACTGATGTGCATCAGGATTTGTTTTTGGCAGTGTCAGGTTTGTCTTTGTACAAGCAGAATTTCTGACTGCGGTCAATGAGTAATCATATCGAAATGTCCAGAGCCACCACATATGTTGTACGTACAATGTATGTGAAGGGCCACCTTGTTTCAATTTCAGATTTAGAATTTCAGGAAAGACTGAAGTACACTGGGTCCACACAGAACAATTGTACAAAATCAAAGTAATCTTTAATAGTTCTATTTTAAATCAGAGTAAGAATTTCGAGCAACACTGAAGCCCGTACACGTAAACCTGATTGTTTTCGTTAAAAAAATTGGGTCAATGTATTTCAGTTATATGTGAAGTATCGTTTGGTATGAATGGGCAAAATGTCAACCCGATGCACTGTGAAAATGCCATGGGGGTCTGGAACAGACCTTGATGATGTCAGTACAAATATGAGTTACAGTGGATGCAAATATGACTTTGGCTGTGACTGCTGTTGTCACTCGGAGTCCTGGCGTGAAAAGCACCAGCACATTCAGCAGAAACAACATTTCAAATCCTTTGTGTAGCGTAGATCGCTGGACATTTTGATTAACCCTTCATTTCGCCAGCCTGCAGGTACTACCTCACCGCAAATATTGTCACAAAAAGCATGCACATGCTCTGGTCTATTTCTGACATCTTGACTGCCAGTAATTACATACATGCATTGTATTCTACTGCCACAGATGAACGAAATATGTCTGTCATAATTCAGGCTAACGTTGGCAAGGTTAAGTTGTTGACTGCACGTGAATATCGTTACTGAAGGCCCTGTTTCGCTGTCACGCATCAAGAGCATTTCCTTGAAGACTAATGAAATTGGAATGGATAATTCATATGTATGGAGGACACACGGCCCATTTTTATGCAAGTTTCCATGCTTAATACTATTATTAATATCGGGTAAGGCCATTAGAGAGCATTACTGCATATATACGAGACACACTGAGTACTTTAAAATTCAATGTTAGGAAACAATTGCTAGGTATTTGCACAGTGAAATATTTATAATACCTGCCTAAAGATGATGAATCGTTATGAATGCGTGTATGTGTATGTTGATGAAAAACGTGACAAGAAATACAAAATATACATGTACTTTCTGTATCACACCAGCATGAACTCAAATATCGATGTCGCGTTGCACATAACATAGCGTATTTTACTCAGAATCACATTTTTACAACGATTCATTCCATTTTCATTAATTTCTTAACCAAACATTAAAATATTGGTTCGCTTCACCTTTGAACATGATAAGCTGTCATGATTGACAAAATTTTTGCAAAGTTATGCAAATTACCCCATTCTCTGGCTTCTTTGCTCTCTTGTTTTCAATGTTCAAAAAGATTTAATTCTACTCTGGCTTGGTCAAATTTTGTGAAAATTTTCACATTGTTTCTGTAAATACATGTACTATATGACAGTTCAGTATAGTAACAGTACTATATAAGACAGAAAGACTCTGTAAGGACTACACCACATCTGGACCTTAGGTCTAAAATTCTAAATTACGAAAGAGTTGGTAGAGCTATGATGTAAGTGCATTTGAGAAAAAACACCACTACTAACTATATTACTTTAACAACAAAGAGAATACTATTCTAACTTGCAAAATCTTAATTTGAGCTCAAAAGTGAAAACATTTTCACTTGAAAAAAAAATGCTTTCACCGTCGTCACTTTCTACATTTTGTTCATTATCCACACTCACTGTGGTATGCAATGTGCAGAAACACGCTTGAACGTGCGGTGTTGAGATTAAAACAGTATCAGACTCCAACGTTTCATCAGCTCAGACAAGATTTACAGATCCACAGAAGTGCTGCACCAAAGTGGAAATATTTTATCATGGTATGATGATACCGAACAAATGCGTCTGGGCTGTGAAATAGCCAAAGGGATTGTCGCATGGTGACCTGATACCAAAGCGTTGACAGGCTTTTTTCCATGATCGATGTCTAACACACCATGGATAATAAAACACATGCATGGCAAAATTAACATCATACGTGTACTCCATGGAATTTGGAAGAGCGAAAATTCAAGGAAGAGAGGTTGCTGAAATTTGTTGTTGGAAAATCAAACTTGAACGGTTTTTTTGAAAAAAATATTTCTAAACAGAACACCTGAACAATAATTGAGTATACATGGTTTCTTTATGGCAAATACTGATATTGGACAAAAAGTTAAAAACCCTCCCTCTACATATACATGCACTAAATTTGTTTGTAAGGTAGGTTTTTCAAGTATCCACAGCCCCTACCAGTGTCTCTCCTCTGATTCAGTGCTTGCAGTGAACTACTGACATATGGGGATCCCAATACAAGTTTTCCAAGTTATATTAGTCTATTCATAAATCATATTTATAGTCATGTTGATATTCAAAGATCAATAGGCAGCAATAAAATGTGGATTTTTTAATAGTACCATTAACTTTTGTTTCTTTCCAATTACTCCAACTTTTTTACTGCCTTTTTGTCAAACTTCCTTTTCATTAACTTTATCACCAAACTGTATACACAATAGCTTCTCAATGGAAAACAGTTTCCAAAATATTAGCATGCTAACTGTCTTCTACTTGTCTGGATATTTATCACCAAAAGTTGATACTCGAGTCAGACACTATACAACTACGTCTCTAGATAAAACAATTTTTCTCATACAAACCTGCCCCAAAAAATTATCTTTTCCACTTTGGAATAGCATAATCAAACATATGCCATGCTATATATATACAGTACTTGAATGTGGTACTTGGAACCTTCAATTTCACATTTGCATTCACATCATTTGATACCAAAGAAAAACATATATTCCACCACCTGTTATAATCTAAACCCTGGACTTTTGCTTTTCTCGATCCATTACAATGAAAAACTGGAGGATCTGGGGGATGTTTGCAGTGAGGCACACACAGTATACAGTATACTCTGTGACAAACAACATGACTAAAACATCGAAGGCACCAGTGAAGCCAACTTCTTGAAACTTCCAAAGAGGCCAGCGCCATCAAATAAATCAATTTCTTGCTTTTTTTGTCAACATCATAGAGTGATTTCAAAATTATTGAAAGTCAAATTTTCTTTGAAACCAGCTCACTGTACCTGTATCCAAGAAGTTCAGTTTTGGACAGAGACTTGATTCAACTTTGTACATTTTATGAAATTACAGGCGATTTGCGATTTTCCGTGTTATCTTGAAATTTCATCTTTGATGTAACGATAACGCCGTCACATGTATCATTGATGGCACTGGTGTAGTGAGAGACGTGAAATCAGGGTTACCCTCCAGGGGATTTTCAGGGTTGGGACACCCCTCTGTTTTTCAGAGCACTGTATTCATATATAAATAACTATAAAAAAGAATATATTTTCATTACAAAGTAAAATGCAAATTATGTATTATTATGTTAATTTGGCACCCCTGTTTATCCAAGCTGTTGATACCACTGGAAATACATGTACAAGTATTGTCATTTCTTTCAGTTGTCAATTTTGGTGAAAACAGACTGGCCACGATGCTGGCTTATGAAATGTGTGGTAGTGAATTTAGCGTGTGAATGAAAAAGTGCTGACTCAGCATTGTGTACAATTCTTTCCCCTTGATAATACTAAAAATTCAAGTTCATGCAGTCTATCTCAAAATTGGATAGAGATATCATACTTTAACTTCTGATTCACAATCTCATTGAATTTCTTTTGAGTAATCAACCCAAAAATTTCATCAAATTGACAATAATAGACATGTTTTCGAGGCATCTTTCTAGATAATCCTATGAGAAAAGAACAAATTCAACGGTCGTCTTCTGAGAGCTCATCCCAATAAAATATATTAGGCATGGAAGCCAAAGTACTTAGTAAACTTGCCATTCTAAAGACCAAAAAATTCCATTTGATTTTTTCAATATACTAAGAAGTAGGTCTAAAGCGTCATTGTCCATTTTCAAAATATAACAATTTCACTTTAAGTACTTTTGATTGTGTTTACAATAAAATTCGTAATTTCCTTTTGCATTGACTTAAGTATCAGCGTTGTTTTCATCGGCTTCGAGATAATCCCATGAGAATTTCAAGTTGACAGCTGCTATAAAAATTTTACTTAATTGACAACTGAGAAAGGTCTGATTAAAATCAGATGTAGTGGAGATGGCGACATTCCCACCTTTGCTCATATACTTTACTGTTCTGTTAGCTGGTAGTCACTTCTGTGCCATCTATATCTACAGATCTCCCTCTGAATTTAATCAGATAAGTGATTTTGATCGATAAGTCAGGCATTTTATTGTAAAGACATCCATACGTTTATCACACAGACACTACAGTCATCCAAGTGAACTACCATGGACAAAGTCATGTACTTTGTCTCCCAAAACATGAAAAAATAACTTCAGGTTTTTGGTACTCAGATGACCAATATCCAGGTACATTTGGTTCAATCTTCCTGTCTCGCAGTCGGCAGTCATGTGTTATATCAGACAGACACCATATGACGTGACTGTACATGTACTGTACGTACGTGTACATGTACTGTACGTGTGATCTGCAGACCGCAGGACCAGAATGGAGAACTCACCATTCTGGGCAAAAAAATTGGTGGTCATGGACCTCTGCTGAATAACCTCTCACCCCTGCTATGTTTATGCCTAGTGCGTGAAGTAACCTTTGCTGTAATTGGTGTATTCCGTTTAATCCTAGCGTATTCTTCTTGGATTGAGAGCAGTCAAACAAAGACGGCTATATGTATCTTTTTCACTTTCGGCGAGCTAAAGTTACCCTATTGAGATGAGCTTGTGCGGTGCCCAAAGCATTTGAGTGGCAGTAGAGTTGTTTTTCAGCAGCACACTGACTTATCTTTCACCATCAAAGTCCGGCAGAACCCTATCGTTAGCTATGGTGGAGTTGGATCTCCATAGCCTCGATAGGATAGACAGACAGGGTTAATCAGGCTTTCCTTTCAGAATTTCTTTGTGGAGGCCCCTTTATGTTCTACTCTCTGCACTGTACTTTAATATGATTTACTGGTATGAATGCAGTAAAATATAATGACAAAGGGGACCTCTGCCTAGATTGTACAGTTAGTGTGCGTCTGTAGGAAATGACTATCCCATGGACGTTTCTTTCAATTTTTCAATGCACACCACAATCAGCAATGCTTTCTTCTAACACAATTTTCATAATACGAACTTTGTCTCATTTCTGAGTAATAATGACATAAGATATTGCTAGGTGAAGATGTAATCCAAATATAGACTGGTGCATAGTTCAGAGGCCTTTTGAGGAATTCAAATTGATATATCACTGGTAGAAATGATCCAGTCATTTCATTATCCAATTATTGCATCTCCTCCTTGGCATGGAGTAATTGCTTATTGCTGCTGATATACAAACTTGCCAGTATTTTTCATGGGCTGTTCTGGTTGTTTCACATTGTGAACATTCACACAGGTTGAGTAGAATGCCCTACTGTTTTTTTTATTCCTCCCTCCAACCATTAGATCCTAATCTCGGTTCAACCTCAGACAGTTACAAATCCGTAAATGTGTAATTTTTGGTTCAATGATGAGGTACAACCTAACATTTGTGCCATGATCAAGGAATGCAAAGGCAAGAGTAAATTTTAGCCACTGTACATAGTACAAACGCGTAACATGAATTGCTCATGCTGTTACCATGGGAACATGCAACCTTTGTTAATTTTTGCTACTTTTAGAATAGAAACTGTCATTTTGATATCACCAGTGATGTTGAGACAGGCTACATGTTCATGCATAAACGTGATGCGGTTAACGAAAATTTAAGATTGGCTCTTTGAAATGGTAATGTGAAGTAACTGTTTTCCTGTTTTGTGTACAGCACTGTCGTCCGCGATGATAAGTAATAATAGCTGCTCAGTAGCCTTACTAGCTGCTTGTCTTACACAATAGTTATTCTCACGAACTGGTGCTAACAGTGGGAAGCTATTAACGAATAATTGTGATCTGACTTGACATTTATTTATTCCCACACCATTCGCTTGAACACGAGACAGCGCCAAGTTGACTTCGAACACACTAGATATGTGCGTACATATGCACTCTGCAGTGCTTACCTGTGTCGCAGTTAACGTTGCAGCCTGTGCCGCGGTCGTGGGGTCTGCATCCGGTTCGTTACTTGGGCTCTCTGTGGTGTTCGACAACATGTCCCCCTTCCAGAAGAAACTGTAGTATATTGCAAGGACTATTGCTGCTAACGATACTGATAACACATAGGCGAAAACTGTCGCTAACCGCACCCACTTCTTGTTGGTTTTCATGCTCGACGCCATATTGTTAGCTCTCTTTTCTCCGCCGCCACCACTACTCGAATAGCTCACGTTCGGTGTCTTGTTCTGCGAATTCTGGACACTATCAGGCATACTGTTTTCCTTGACCATACTCAGAGGTGTTTTGAATATCCCACTCACGCGTTAGTCCTATGGTCAGTCAAATAGCAAGTTATATATTATCAAAACAGAGATATCGCACACGGGAGAGTGCATTGACTTAGGTGTTCAGTACCGACTATATAATACAGTTGGTAAAATATTCAAGATGGCTGATCACACGGTTTTCTGGGATTTTACCTTCAGTGTAGGTCTATTTGTACGTAGGCACACGTTCTTTCGTATTCAAATATGTCAGAAACAGAAATAAAATAGAAGTGGTAACTTAGCTATCTTACCTCATTATTGTTGGAACCTTTTTACTGGAGAGACAGACAGTAAAGAAAGGTGAAACAATTGAAAGCGGCTCTGCCGGACAGAGACTGGTCGACTGTGAATCTTTCAGTCGAGCGCAAAAGGTTGGGCTGCTGTGTACATGTATTCGAAATACACTGCACGCAGTGGATAAAGCGGGCGTGTAGCATGAAGATTTTTTAAAAGCAATCAAGATGCTGTCGGCATACGCTGGCTACACTTAAGTTTTTACGAGGATCAAATTTTTGTCGCGTTTGGATCTGTATTTTTATCAGATTTCAACGTTCAAAGAAATTGCAATGCAGAGCTGGTGAAAAGTTTTGCCGTACAGTTTGAGCAAAAGAGATACAACGATGATGGTGGTGACCACATGATCAACAACAACAACAACAACAACAACACAACAACAACAGCAATAATAATCACCACGACCATAATGATAACAGTGATACGCCTAATTGTCTTAGTATGAAGTAGCTTTGAGTATATATTGAAAAATTTTCACCAGTATTTTCTTACTTCTTTCCAAAATGACGTGTAACACCTAACGTCGTTGCCATACATTGATATCACCCTGCTTGTCATCTCGTTCTCGTCAATGGTGCATGTATCATGGTCAACATTTTGCAGAGGATCATCGACGATATAACGGGGAAATGACACGTAGAGCTCAATGGTAGATTGATTGATTGATTGATTGATTACTTGATTGATTGATTGATTGATCGATTGATTAATCTATCTATTTCTTGTTGTTTATTCTTAGTTGTCTTTGTGCATCTTTGTCGCTATTGTTACTAGATCTTCGACAGCAATTATCCCTGACAGGGACCCCCCTCATGATCCATGGTTTGGTAGAATAAAATGCGCCGACGTATCGATGTTTTGTTCTTTATGTTGTTGTTTGCGACTTCGTGGTTTGTTTACAACAACACCTCATACTACTGTGGGAAAATGCGATTGTCTCACGCTTGCTTAAAAATGGGCAAAAACAGTTACGAGACATTATCGTCGGTACTGGTTACGTACACTTCCTACACTTTTTCGGAGAAAACGCAAACAACAAAATCAGAAAATGCCGATACTAGCTGTAGCTTTTGACAGAATTTATGTTATTTTTGTTCTAGAAAATGAAGCTATTTTCTTGTTCTTTTCCTTACAGTATGTTGAAACACAACACAATGTATCGAATTAAAATGCAACAATCTTGTTTGCAAAAGAATTCTAGTCCGGACTGGAATTCTTTGTCAACAATTACATTATGACATCACGCACAGACAGACTGTGCTGATATATTGAACATATTATAGTTTCAATGTGGTTTTTTTGAGAATAAAAACAAGAAACGATGTGTTTAGACACAACAAAGGTACAGTGTACTACTGGTAAATGCGCTCCTCTTGAAGTTCAACCGATGACGCCTCCAACACCTGGTAGTAGACATATCCAAACATGCATTCGTTGCCATCTGACTCACACTTAAAGCCACACTCAAAATACTTGAGTCGGAAGAAGCAGAAACTTATACGTGTAAAGCAAAAAATCATTTCCTACCAGTGATATTACATGATTGCCATTTTCTGGAAAATAATTTGTTGACTTTACATTTAGCATATGTTGTTTCACCAAATATTCGCACGTGCATAAAGTACACTGAAAAAGAAAAAGAAATCAAACCGTAGACAGTATATAATTCTCTAACAATGTCTTGATTGTCAAGTTTTCATGTAGCCTATATTAGTGAAAATAGACGTCTCATCTATGACGCATCAAATCAAACTTGCTTTAAAATACAGAGATTTAGCTAGTTTTTTATATTGGAAAAATATTCTTCATAGTTTCCTCATACCCTACATAATGTATAATGAATCAACATTTCAGTGAAATTCCACAATCAAATTTCTTGTCCAGTCTAAATGTATGTAATCACAAAGTCCAAAAATCTTACAAGCACTTCATATAACATCATAATTTCGAAAACTTAAGCTATTTTCCCAGCATTCAAACTGTTATAATAGTAATATCGTGAAATGACACAAATTTCTCTTGGTCAATTACTTGAAAGTGATCTTCGTTCGCATCCGGCTTTATATAATTTGTGGTCAATTCTGTTGTTTTTTTTTGGTATAACTCTATACAAACCTTCGTCAAATTTGACCCCAATCATTGATTTGTGAAATTTGACCCCCCCCTAAAAACAGTTTTGTACAAGTTAACCCCCTCCCGATTTCCACCGACCCCCTCCCCGTGAAAAAACGAATGTCCCCTTATTAAATTTTACTAGCCCTTAAACGATGCATTCAGGCGCCCATCATGAGACATTTTGTTGCTACATAATATTCAAGCCATGGTTTATATGTAATGAGGCTGAGCAGTAAAGCAATCAAGGTCACACAACAACTTTGGCTAAGTAGAAGAAGAAGAAGAAGATTTTGATTTTTCAACTAGAATTAAACTCCTGTACAGAAAAGTACATATCAAACCATTTCAATTTTTGAGACGAAAAGCATAATTGAAATCAGACAAATGCTTAATAGCAAATGACTATCAATTACTGAAAAAACTAAGCAAAGTTTGGCACTATAAAAAACAGCAAAAACTTCAAAATGGCTATAATACACTGAAGCCGAAGGAGATAAACGGAGATAACTGGTGAAAAGGCAAACAGTTAGCTACATCACAGCAACATGAGGAAAGATACCAATTAAATCTGAAAAAAAAACCACAATTTTGTCATTGACATAAGGAAAGATCCGAAATGCATGAAATATCTCCATTGAATAGGAGAAAGCAAAAAAAACTTCCGAAACAAGAAAAGAGCGACAGAAATTTGCAAAGAAATAGAACAAGAAGAAGGAGGAGGAGGAGGAGGAGGAGAGGAAGAAGAAAATTGAACCCCAGTAAAACGATAGAGGTCCAAGCTCCAGTGGGCTTGGGCCCCTAATGAAAGAGTATCGCAGTAGTTGACTGAGGACAGAATGAATAAAATCAACCTGTTAGCTTTGTTTGAACAAAATGACATAACAGTGTCACACAAGAAAGACAAATTAAAATGTGGCTAGGTTCTTGTGTTCCTTCATGGTCAAAGCTGTTGGGATACTCATCCCAGGTTCAAGTAACTTATCTTTAATGTACTTGATCAAAGAAATAACGGGAAAGGGTTTGATATGCATTGAAAATGTTCTTTTTTTTCTCGCCTCAGCCAAGCAAAACAAAGTACATTTAAATCTACAAGTTGCACCACTTAGGTCGAGCCACGGTCCCTCCACAAGTGGTCGAGCACACCGTTTTGTGGTGTCGTGGCACTGACACTGCGCCGGGAGGTTAAAAAAAATAATTCAACAAAGTTCCTTGATATTAGCAAATTTTGTTCTTTGTTCTACCTTACCGGACACATGCATATGATTAAAAAGCACGCCAAACGTTCTCGATCTGCTCAGGTTTGTTGACATAGACAGCGAAATATATTATTAAGTGTATAAGTTCCCCAGCCTGAGAGACTTCTTTTCCGGAAATGACGACAGGCATTTTACACCTTCGACAGGTGGACTGACTTGCTTTCACGTTAATCTTTTAACAACGGTCCCTGACATTGGCGTGGTGCAGGTGTGATATTGGCAATCGGTTTCAAGGAAAAAATATGCAAACAGGAAACGAAATGTAAAAATATCCAAGATTAACACCGACGGAAAATGTAGAAATAATAATTACGCGTAGGCCTGGGCAACATGACAAACTGTTTTATTCTACAATCAACAAGAATGCTGAACGTTAGGGCCTAATTACTCTGTGTTTTGTTCCCATTATCCTTAATCGTAAGACCCTTTCCCATTTGTTGATCTATTTATTTGTGTATTACACCGTGACAGAATTCAAGCAGTGTTATATGCATAGAGAAGACAAACTAAAGACATTCAGTTGCTCTATAGGCCTATAGGCTAACGCTCACTTTGAAAAACTCATAGGCCTACTGCTTTACTAAGATTAGTAGGCCTAAAGTTTGTACGATCTAGAAGTCAAATTGTAACAAGGGCTCTGCAAAAACAAAACAAAACCAAACCAAACAAACACCAAAGGGTGAACAAAAATGATCTTATGAACAAGAAACACTGGTTGAGCGTTGGAGGGGCTTCTCTTTCAGTCAAGAACTGATAATCTAAATCTCGATTAGCAGTAACTTTAAGCTTAATTTTGATTTGTTTTCCTTTAATTTTGTTATGTTTGTAAAGGTCAGTTTTTCTTCCTGCTCCCCAAAACGTGTCAAATTGCAAATAGACGACACAGCCTGTAGAAATGCGATGTACACGTCATGGAATGTTGTGTAAGCAAAACTAATACTTTGTATTTCAAAGTATTCATGCTTGGGGCGAGGGAGAAAAGGAAGGAAAAATTATTGAAAGGATAAGAGAAAAACACAGATTGGTTAGCCTCAACGCTTGCGGCCTCGATAAAAGGCCCTCTAACGACAGATGTTGACCTTTATTTCGTTTCTTAAAGAATGCTGCAGTACACCCAGATCTGATGCAATCTTCGCGATCGATGATGTTATGATGTTGCTTTCTGTATAAAAATAAATTCCCTAATTGTATTAGGCTAAAGCGTTGAATCGGTCATTGGATACAGGGATTTTACTTTGATGATAAAATATTCCAAGTAAGATGAAAGGCTAGTAAATTTTGATGGTTTACCTGTCGAGATAGCTATACTTCAATATTCACGCGTGATGTCACGAATAAACGACTCGTATTCAATCATTCATCTGTCACAATACCAATGAAATTTGGAAGTGATAAGTTCCTAATGACATTTGTAACATGAAGCATAATTTGTCGACAGTCCTTACAATTCATTCAGCTTTACACACAGACATAAAGAGACAGTATCTTTTCCATTAGCAAACTTTGATGATTATCTTCAGTGACTTATCCATGTTTTTTTAATATCCCAAGAAGGTAAACTACCATTTGAACGGCCACCACTTTCCCGTACTTTAACAAAACGTAGGCCTTCAAGTTGCTGCTCTGCTTGTCTTTCTCAAGTTGATTGTCTAGCCTTGGAACTGTCTACTTCCGTGGCCCTTTGATGAATTAATATGATTAGGAGGTCCTTTCCTCATTTCCCAAATTGAAAAACAAGGCCCTTCCCTACTCAAAATATAAAATTTGGAATCTGTTATATTGAGTGCATCCGCATCAACCTTGAAAAATTATTTTCGGGTAAGAATGTATCGTAACCATACATATGGAGAGAGAGAGAGAGAGAGAGAGAGAGAGAGAGAGAGAGAGAGAGAGAGAGAGAGAGAGAGAGAGAGAGAGGGAGAGAGAGAGAGAGACGAGAGAGAGAGAGGGAGACAGACAGACAGACAGACAGACAGACAGACAGACAGAGACAGAGACAGACGTAGAGACAGACACAGAGACAGGGAGACGTACAGAGAGAGCTCAAAATGACTTACCAAGTATAGATGGAGCTAATTTTAAGAAATAAGAAATTTACTCTCGAATCTTATTAGCTTAACTTGGCCAAAAGAGACGTACCGTAAAAACATTAAACGTTCACTTGTATTTCACTACAGTAACTTTCGCTGATAGATGAAGTCGCTAAATTAAAATTCAGGTGAAAATGTAAAATAAATATAGATTTTATTGCTTTACTGGTAAATCAGTAAATTTACATCCCAGCGAAAGTGTCTTTTCCCAGCGAAAATTAATGATTTTACAGTATACTTATTGGTAGCATAATCACGACTGTATGTGACTTTGTCATACATTTGTGCTATCACAATGAACAAGTCTGATAGACTGATGGGATGTAATGTATGTACTTTTATACATTACCATTATTGTTTCAGCCACTTATAAATTTCGCTTGTAAAAGGCAAAATAAAATGAAAAAAAATTTGACATTGCCACAAAATCACAAATCATTTAAATTAAACTTTTCTAAAGCAATGAACATGACTTCCCTTCACTTGTTGATAAAACACTCAATGGATCCTCGTAAAAATTGTTTTCCCAAGTACTACATGTACAACCAACCCATTGAAAATTTGCGTTCGTCTTAAAATTACAAAATAAGATATAATTCTCCACCGACTCCTCTGGTACAACTTCCCTCAACGATCAGTTTACTTACTCCGACAGGTGTCGTGAACCGTGAAATGGGTCGCAGGTGACCTTATTCAGCGGTGGCGCTCTTCTGCTGTTTTGCCACATCTATTCTGAGATGGAATGTGAAACTAATTTAGTTTACTCCTCTCAGAATATCCGAAAGAAATTCTCTGCAAGGCAGGCCACCGGCTGATGCTCTGACTTGCAATACTAGATTGTTAAGTTGTTTCTGATATTATAGATTATGTGACAAATACGATAGAATGGCCGGCAGTCATTATCGCCACATTCTGCTCTCAGTCACATGCAACAAGTCGCGCACGTACAACCCACCGACGGTGTGGTACTTGTGATAGGATATGTAGATTCTCACGAATTCTGACGACTATGGTGTCTAGTTATAATAATATTTTGATTAACTCTTGATTGTTTGTTTCTGGTATTATAGATAATTTGAAAAATACAATAGATGGCCCGAAGTCGTTATCGCCCTAGTATACTCTGAGTCACATATAACACGTCGAGCACGTACAACTGGGTGCGGTACGCGTACGCGACCGGTACTGGGGATGAGATATATAGATCAGTTATGTCCACTATATTTGTACCATTATGGTGATGCAATGATCCTTGACAGGAAGATCGGGGTTTTATTCAAGGTAGAATTCGCCTCGGGGACAGATATTTCGACTTTCAAATATTTCCAATACATTTTGGTCTACCTCTTGCATGGGCTCGATGTCAAGCTCGTGAAGTAAATAAAGTTTCCACCGTCTTATTTTTGTGAAACTTTTAAAAATTTATTTTTCATCATAGGGATAGTGGCCCGTGCGAATTTCTAATATTTGTAAATTTAACGTAATCCGTTTCCGTACGGAAAGCAGTTTGCACGGTGACCCCCGATTTTTATACTTATTTGGTAAGAGATTGGTTGAAAGTTTCCTTATTAAAGGAAAGGTTTGGCAAAAGTTTATATCTTTTCATTTTCGATGTGCGAACTAATAAGCTATGATGCAGAAAAAACACACATCTACCTTATGAATTCTACACTAACTCGCATCATTAGCCTAGTAAAGGAAGTCGTCATTTGATACGGCCAGGGGGGAGCGGAGGACTTCGAGGGGGAGGGGGTTCAGAAAATATGAGAAATTCAAAGGGGTTACCTAAACAATAGCAACTGAAACGGGGGGGGGGGGTTAACAAAACACATAGGCAATGTTTATAATCAAGTTTGATAAAAGATATCTGAAATATATACCTTGATTTTGCTACTTTAGTGTAAATATGATTTAATGAA
The DNA here is from genome assembly GCF_041260155.1 of Ptychodera flava. Lineage (NCBI taxonomy): Eukaryota > Metazoa > Hemichordata > Enteropneusta > Ptychoderidae > Ptychodera > Ptychodera flava. The sequence continues at coordinate 25,752,500 of NC_091941.1, forward strand.
TTCTACTGATATAAAAAATGTTTCATATTATATACCGTAATACTAATACTTTTAAGCAGGACCCATGAAAGCCTGAAGTCAGCTTCCAAAACGCATTTACAAATCTCCACACCAATCTCGACATTTTCCATAATTTAGCTTTTCGTGTATTTTCTTTCTCTCTCAGCTCTTTTCTGTTGACGGAATTAGAAAGGTGTTGCGTTCACGGTTAACGTTGTACATTGAAATACCCATTAAGATAATCTGTTTTAGATTACATGTAAAGCTGCTAAACAACCTGCAATAATAAGAACACTCCCATATAGATGGACATATATGATAGATGTAAGTATACATATTCAACATATCACATCTCTTTACTAGACCACAGGGGACTCGAACTTGTTGTTTATTTGTGTGTTTGTGTTTGTGTTTGTTTGTTTATTTGTTATATTTGTTGTATTTTTAATAAAATAACAGCCAAAAGCTGTTTTGTTAATATTTGTCAATAAAGAGCAGTTTATTTATTTGTTTGTTTATATATTTGTTTGTTTGTTTGTTGATACGTATTTTCGATGGTTAGGGTTAGGGTTAGGCTTAAGTTAGGGTTAGGTTTACCCTAAACCCTAACCCTAACCCTAACTTAAGCCTAACCCTAACCCTAACCATCGAAAATACGTATCAACAAACAAACAAACAAATATATAAACAAACAAACAAATAAACTGCTCTTTATTGACAAATATTAACAAAACAGCTTTTGGCTGTTATTTTATTAAAAATACAACAAATATAACAAATAAACAAACACAAACACATACACACAAACAAACAAACAGACACAAATAAACAACAAGTTCGAGTGCCCTGTGACTAGACCCTCAACGTAGGGTTAAACAATTTGGCTGCCTAAAATACTAATTCCGTCATGTCACTTGTCCCCGTCAATCAAAAATAAATAAATAAATGAATGAATAAAATTGCGTAACATATGCTATAGTTGATGATTGAATTACAAGTCCGGATTGAAAATCATTTGTCATACGGCACAGGCTGTATCTGCTGTATTCACAGGATGAATACCGGACTGTTCAACATGACAGGGTGTAAACAGTGTAAAACAAGAGATTGGAGTTGATATGCTTAAAAAGAGAAAAAATACTGTAAAAAAATATCAAACTTTTAGTTTAATAATGTTAGCCTTATAATAATGGGGCGGGGATTTGAACATTTTTTATCCCGAAGAGCGGTTGGATTTGAATTGTTTTTAGGGGTATCAAAAACCAATTAAGATTTCAATCGCTACTCCTCCAGGCCCGCCCAAACCCTCCCCCCAATATTTGCGAATTATTATTATTTATTTCAGACTGGGTTGTCCATATACAGAAAAGAAATTTAGTAAATGAAAATGAATACAAAACTCAGACGTTTGGAAAAAAAAAAGAAAAGAAAAACTACTTCAAGGGGAATGGGGACTCCCAGTATTAATTATTAATTATTTGTATAATAATTATGCCTGCTCTAGCGCCCCCCCCCATACCTGCATTAGTACGAACTGTATATAGACGGATATATATATATTGTATATAGACGGATTATCACTGGGAGTGTATCGCAACGATAATGTGATGATGGCGTAATATCTTGTTATCAATATCGTATCACCATAGGACCTTGAGCGAGGGGTGTATCACGTGACAAGAAGACAATCTGGGTCATGTATAGTGAACCCATAGTATATCACGAATGGCACATCCAACGGAAGTTTACGTACGTCTATGACCCAACGTCAACGTCTGTGTCTCGCCGCATGGATTGTTGAGTTACGTATTGAACGCGACTGGTACTCAAAATGGCGACCATATTTTCTGTTGCACTGAAGACGTTGTCAACGTTCCCTAAGAGCTCCGCGGCGGAGTATGACTTGCTGTACTATCTCGCTGCAGTTATGGCAGGGACAGCCATACCAACCGTGCTGGCTCTAATGATAACACATAGTCCTTACGGCAGGTATGGTAGTCCGAAGTGGGGTGCAGGAATGCATCCAAAGGTAGCTTGGGTCTTGCAGGAACTACCGTCGTTTCTTGTGCCCGTCCTGCTCATTTGCTATACCTCGTCCGATAAGTTCAGCGCATCCTTGACAAATCGCGTTCTCATGGGAATGTTTCTGCTTCATTATGTGCAAAGGTAAGTCAATTGTAAAACCATAGGGGATAGCCTATGTGTCCGTCCCCAGGGGTGGGTAGGTGTTTTGTTGTATTGCTAATAAAGGTTTATTCTACCAAACTTTGGTGTTTTGATCTTGCACTGCCCTTGACAATCTTGCGTAAACGTTTTATCAGCATGCTGCATCTATTTATCTGACCAGTTTGATTGCCTATTAGATTCGCCAAAGCAAGCAATGTAGTAATTTAGTCATGCTGTAACCAGTATCTAACCACATACATGTAGTATATTATTTAATTTGGATGGGTATCATTACAGGGTTTTCACTAGGATATCTGACTGGGCAGAATCTGAAACTACAGGGGGAGAACTGAAATAACAGGGGGAGAACATGAGAGAGGCTCAAGGGGAAGTCTCAGAGGGGGCTGTCCCCTATCTTGCATGGGAAGTTTTGAAAAATTGATGTCTGCAATGATGCAATCTGGTGCAATCTGTAAGGTGTTTTCAAATTGTTTTCTTACAAAGTAAAACTGTTAGAACACCCCAAGAGGGAGAACATGAGAGGGGTCCCCCTCTCCACCTCTCGTATCAAAAGTTTTGAGAAAGCGATGTGTGCCATGGTGCAATCTGAGGTGTTTCAATTTATTTCACACATGAGTAACCCCCCTTCTTCCTCTCCACATTTTGAGCAACCCCCCTTGAAGTTTTCAATTTTTTGAGTGACCCCCCCTCACATTCCCCGAACCCCCGGCCGTAATAATGACGGCTCCCTTAAAGTGAAGTGCTGCAGTATAGAATATTGAAGTCACTCCTTCAAGCTGAGTAACAACATATATTTATAACATTATGCATTATGTTATTGTTCACACAAACACACACACACCATATATCTTATATATATATATATATATATATATATATATATATATATATATATATATATATATATATATATATATATATATATATATATATATATATATATATATATATACACACACACACAATGTACATACAGTATTACATGTAATGTCTGTAAATTCATGAAATCTTTGTCAATTAATTATCAAATATTAGGAAAATATAGAGAATTCTGAATGAATATAGGTAATGTAGAGAACAATTTGTCATCTGTCGTGTCTTTATCTTTTCTCTTCCATATATGTTTCAGATTAAATTACAGAAGGGTAATTTAATTCTGCTTTTTTCAACTCTTCACATATAATACTAAGAGGTCTCTGAAACCCTGTGCTTACCAGTACTCATTTTCTGCAATTGAAAATTTAACCTAATTTTTGACAGTGAATGAATTTCTAGACAGAGGGAAATGACTCAACAGCTGCCTTGATTAAAACATCATATGTGCTGAAAGCTATGTAATTTTCAGGCTTGACAGGTAAATCAAACAAGTTGCACCTTCACTCTTGTAATGGGTCCAAAGTCAAATTAATTCCATTTCTGTGGTTTAAAATTAACCTCTATGTGTGACCATGGTCTGTAGGTGATTAGTATCATGACCTTTGACCCTAAAATTTTTAAAAGTTAGGCTTGCAAACTCATGCCCCTTGACCTGTGACCCAAGCTTCAGTTTGTTGATATGTGTCTCTGGAGCCAATGGGGATATGATAGACAGCATCAAAATAAAACTTTGTACTGGGGTAATCTGTGGTTTGTCAATTTTATCAGAGTAATCAGGATTGGCAGGCAAAACTTTAATCGCTGCAGATGCAATGACGGAGAGGTCAACTCTGGTATCTATTATTACAAACACAAAACGCCTACCAAAACTTTTTTGTTTTGAGCCCCTTCCTTTCCGGCAAACCTACCACTAAAAAATTAAGTTGTTAATTAGTCTGTGCCCACTCGGAGTCTCCCGATGTACATTTACAGTATAGGTTAAGTCACCACAGCCGGCACATTGAGGAGATATGAATTAATGAACAAAGTATCCCTCAACAGTTGTTGTAGTGGCTGTCATGCAATTTGCATCCATACATGTATGTGGGTGTTTTCTTCAGGAAAACAATTTGTTGCATTTTACTGTGTGTGGCTTGGCTTGGAAATTTGGAATGAACACCTGAAAAATGTCAATCTCTGCTCAGCAAAATATTGTCAGTGGTTTTAATTTTCTTATTTTACTTCTTCATGTAAAGCTCACCTAATTTTATTTTGTACAATCGGGCAAAATAAAGATATCATCGAGCAATAAACCATAGTGATGGGTATACGAAGAGATTTTGATCTGTTCACAATGTATATACGCACAAGCGGTAGTGAGTGAGTTGGTCAAAACCAAGTGGTATACGCATTGCTGGGATCACAGTGGTGTATTACTATCATATTATAATATTGTAGTATGTATATTAAAATTCTGCTGTGAAGTGTTTAAAATTGGATTTTTCTTCAACTGACAGCTGAATCCAATCATGCAGTATAGCAAATATTGAACTCAATAGCAAATACAGAATTTTTTCCAGCTCAAACAATCAGATTGCAGTATCTTCACCATCGAAACACTTGTATAATATGATACAAAATATTATTTACACCAACAAGACCAATGGGAGACAAAATCTTCGGGCGCTGAAAATTACTTGTTGAAATTTTGTGAGATATAGCGCCCTCTAGTGACCAGTAACACATTTGGCTACACTTTGGAAAAATACTTGGAAACAGGTGTTAGCTGCTCAAGAAAAGTAAAAGTTGTTATAATTATCTAGGTTGTACACTCAACTGAATATTTGTCCAACTCAGAAGTAATGTTTAAATTGTTCACCCAAAGAATATGTTCTTGAAATACATGATTTTGTGTTCATCCATTTTTCGTACAATAGTCCTCTTTTAACTGAAAAATTTCAAATTCATGCTGCAATGTTGATTCTCTTTAGGTATGATTGATTATTTATTTAAAATAATTTCACAAATGAACTGTTAATAATTAATGCTGTTGCCATTGATAGACATGGAAACGTGGAAGTTATACATGGGATGATTGTGGCAGACTCTTAAATTTGAGTGAATAATAATAGAAAATGGCAAATGTCCCCTCCCCCTTCCCCCCCCATTCAGTTTCATTTTGTCATGCTTTAATTACCTATGGTAATCTCACCAAGTTACATACATTTCTGTTCTGACATAAACCTTACAGAACCTTCATATTTCCACTGTTACTGAGGGGAGGCAAACCCACACCCATCGTTCCATTTATCTTGGCTTTCATGTTCTGCCTCTACAATGGCTACATGCAGGGGAGGACGCTGACTCAGTACGCGGTCTATTCGGATACGTGGCTGCACAGTTCTGTGTTTTTGACCGGTGAGTTCTGCTCAGAAGACTGTATGCATGCACACATTACGCAATGCCACCTGCTGTAGCTCAAATGATATGTTTGCATCACTAGTTTCCCTGCAGGTTTATGGAGAAGGCTTCAAGAACACTCCGACAGCAGTGCAAATGTGAAAGACATCATGTACCAAAATGTTTACTACTATTTACTTGTAATTTGATAATCACTCTGAAAATGAGGTAGATTTGACAGACTCTGGTATGTTGAAGTCCTGCTTTTTTTTTAGGTCCAACAATGTTGTAATAATTTAACCCGTTTCCTGCCAAGTTCATATTTCACCCTCAGGTCAAGTTCGTTAAATCTAGTGGAGCACAATATGTCTCATTTGATGCATTTTAACAAAAAATTGAACATTTGAAGGCCCCTGAAATCACAGATACTGTAAACATGATTTTTATGGACTAAAGCTGTTGGAACAGAGTGGGTGGAAATACGTATTGTTTTGGTTCAATACCGCTTTCACTGATTTGGCTGATGGGGAGGTGATACTATCTGGCAGGGAAAGGGTTGAAAACCCTGTGAAAGAAATGGCAGAAATGGAATAGTAGAGTTTTGATTTTCGTGTCCATATCATATATTTAATCTTCCTACATCCATATTTCTGTGCTGCGGTAAGCTTGTTGTTTCATTCACTTGTTTATATTTTCAGTTGATATGCAAGTATGGATTGAAAAAATACATTTTACGGACAACGAGACATCAAGAGACAAATCCAAAAAATCAACTGAATAATGAAATAAATTACAACATACTCAGGCAATAAAATAAGAATAACAGCAATAAATGAATTGAAAACAGCGCACTAAAGTGTCATAAAATATATAGGAAAAGGACACTGTGATGTTCTGATAATGCAATAATGATCAGCCTGCAAGAAATGTTTTCTTTTTTTCCAAGCAATCACTTAAGTGCTACCGAACTTAATGTGACAGGCTACTTAGTTATGTGGTTGACATTTTTTAAAGTGCCGTTAACTCTTTTCCCGGCATTTTTTTTCCCCATCGACCATGAACGATGTGAACAGAGTGTAATTGGACCGAATCACCAATCGGCACAAGTGTTAAATGCCCGAATGAGAGAAAACAAAATCAGTGGCCTCCGGAAATTTGTCCCAATTTTGTCCAATTGAGTCAATCAATGAATCAATCATTCGATTAAAATTAGTCAATTATGCATGGAGTCTGATATGCAACAAAAGTAATCAAAATTGAGGCCGTGCCAGCACATACACCGAAACAAGTCCTAATGTCTGCTAACCACTTAGCTCTACAATGGGAAATCATTGCATGGAGAGAAAATTAAATTGACATGCATCCGTACCTTGACAGCAAATGACAGGTTTTCACCTTACTGAACATTTCAGTAGTTTTTAAAAAGTGACTGTGGGAATACGCATTTAAGCAGACATAGTAAATAGTTTCAACAGGTAGCGGCTGATAACAGAAGTTATTGCGAGGTACTGAAATAAAAATCATCTGATAAGTATCTGTTTATCATGAAAGGGATCCCAGTTGCTTTGATGGTGGTTCAGTTTATGAAATGGTCAACAGGCAACAGTAATAACTTGTCAAAGCTTTCAGTTATTTTGCATCGAATCATCAGGCCAATATGGCAAACTGCTGCCATGGTTACACATCAATTTTGTTTCAATAACTGCGGTGTCTTGTTGAAAGAATGGAAAAGTACTTTTTGTCCATAAACGCTCAAACCATTTACCTTAGAAGAATCAAAATGGACATAGTTTGTAGGCTCTAGCTAGGAGTTCACTCACTTTTTTGACTTAAATTCTTTACTTGACCTACTTGTTCAAAACTGTGTCTGAACCAGTGGGCCCAGCAGATAGACAACCTATGAAAATACCATCGCAAACTTTGTTCAAATATTGAACATTTTGTTGTGAAACTGATCACATTCTTGTTTGAAATGCACCAGTTCATCAGGTTTGAATCAAGATGTAAGTATTTCATTGTGTTCATATTTTAAAAACTCATGTATGGTTTTTCTCAAAAAACGTTTTTAATGAATGAAGTTTCTGGCAGTAAAGGCTCTGAAGAAACTGAGTTCATAAGCTATTTCTCATAGATTGATTTACTAGAATTCTTTCTGTCAAAATTTATTTATAATCACATCAGCTCGTACACCACTTCTGTCTTCACACCAAACTTTTGTGCTGATTTTATTTACATTGAAGTTCTATGTCAATCTGTCTACTTTTATTAGCTCTGCTGTCAGCGACTCGGAGCTTATCAAATAGGCTGATTTTCCATCTCAATCCATCGTCAGTCTGTCTGTCCATTTGTCATCCGTCAACAATTACTTCTTCTCAGAAACAGCATGTCCAATTGCTTTGGAATTGGATGTGCAGTTCATTTTGGTGACCTCAATTAGATTTGATCAAATCGTGGTGAAATTTGCATATTTGTATTTTTAAGGCAATTTTTGTCATTTTTTGTCAAATAATCTTTTAAAATCTTCTTCATAACTGCAGGTCAGACAGCTTTGATATTTGGGATACAGATCCCTTTGGGATGACCTATTTTAGATAGTTCAATTTATGCAGTAATATTCAAATTTATAGTTGTAAGGCAATTTTTAGCTCACATTTGGTATACCAATGTGAGGTTATCATATAAGCTGAATCAGTTCATTTGCATCTGATTTGCATGTCTGTATGTCTGTATATTTGTGGGTATGTGTGGATGTATGTCCGTCACACACAAAGGCTCCCATACCGCCAAAGCTACCGTCTCAGTATTTGGTGTACAGGTAGATGTAGGGGTTGAGATGTGAATTTGTTCAAATGAACACATCAGTGTCAAAAATGTGCAAATGAGGTAAGAAAAAGGGAAATACTGCAAATGTGCAGGAGTGGTGGCAGTGAACTGAATCAGCCACACATCTGAATAAGAGGATTTTGACCTTTAACCTATTTGTATGCAGGGTACCTATTGTGTTTTCGGAGTTGTAGCAGTAACTGAAACAGATAATTGGTCATTTCCTGTCATTTTTTATGAACTGTGACATATTAACAGATCTGCTGAAACCATATGGATGTCTATTTTTGTACATCTATGGTAGAAAGATTCTCTGCTATGCATGTTGCTAAAGTTGCCCTTCAGTACCTAAAGTTTCAGACCTTATTTACTTTTGTCATTCTTAATTTTCTGGTTTAAATATTTCTTGTTGTTTTTCTGGTTGTACTGTGCAGAAATTGTCATAACATCAACGTATAATTTTCCTGCACTGAACAGATAGCAATAACACTTATTGTTGATCTTTGGTATGTACCAATTCTGATCAAATTTGAGCGACACCGTATAATTGCGGTATTTTTATCATTTTTGATCAAAAATTTATTTCACCGAAACGGCTTGTCTGACAGCTTTGATATTTGATATAAGGGTCCATAGGGATGATCTAAGTGTGATATATTTAAATTATGTTGTAATCTACAATTTTGTATTTTGGGGGCAATTGTTGAAATTTTTGCTCAAATTTTTTTTTTTTCTGAAAAACTACTCATATGATAGCTTTGATATTTGGTATACAAGTTCCTACAGATAAACTTAGTGTGATATATTGAAAGTATGGTGAAATCTGCAATTCTATATATTTATGACAATTTTTACCATTTGTGGTCAAAAAATTTGTTTCTCAGAATTTACTTGTCAGATAGCTGTGACATTTGGTATACAGGTTCCTAGGGGTTATTTTAATATGCTATATTGAAATTATGACGAAATCTTCAAATTTGTATTTTTGCAGCTATTTTTGCCATTTTTGTCGGGCTACTGAAATGAGCTATCAAAGATTTCCACCTTCTTCATCAACACATGTGTCACAAATAGTTTTTCTCTACAAAACAAAGTGGAGCTGTATTGGCCGCTAGGTCGCTTGTTCAGAACAGTATGTCTTGCTTCCTTTACTCTAATAATGCAGCCAGCTACGATGACCCATGATGCGTTTCACAAAATAGAAAAAACATTATGATGCATTTCACAAATAGAGAAAACTCCATATTTATGTGCAAAGGGAAATAAAGGCTGTTTGCAAATCCATCAGTCAGGATCCGGCTGATTTCCAAGGAGGCCAAGGGCAAGTCATCAATCAACGGCAACAAAGCCTTTACTGACGATATAGTAGCTGTTCAAACCAAGGCGCCGAGACGGATCAGCTTTCCACGTCAAAGCCATGGCCCTTTGAACAGGAAATGAAGCTGCTAGATTTAATCCTTAAATTTGATATAGCCAAGTGATATATTTGTAAGGGATGAAGAACATCATCAGAGTGGAACTGCAGCCTTCATCGCGTTTTCTGGCTCTCCTAATCCATCCATCAAGTTGACATTTCGGGAAATTTGATCATTCAAGCCAGTAGGGTACAAATATAAATAGTTGATCATTACTCTTTTCTTTTTCAAGCTTGATGTTTTTCTTTTGCAGGCTGTTTGCTGTTTTTCAGCGGCATGCTCATCAATCTCCACTCAGATCACATTCTGCGGAATCTGAGAAAACCAGGCGAGACTGGATACAAAATTCCTCGAGGTTTGTGTTTCATATTTCAACTCTTCCTAATGTTCTAGCATATACATTATGGTCTCAGAATCCAGTGAAGTCAGGCTTCCCATAATTTCCCAACTGCATTCTGAACTAGGATTATTTATTTTCATAATAACTTCTTTCTCACCATCTTAATTAAAGCGTGTTGTCAAGGGAACTGCTAGCAGTTGCCATAGTCACTATTAAGTGAGAAAGCGCCCTCCAGTGGCCAGTTGTGTTTTACAATTGATGATTTTCTTCAGGCCATGAAGAGATTGTTACATTCTCACTATTCTCACGCTGAAGCGTGTTCCCACTTTTAACTAAAATGAAGTAGTGTGGCTCAAATCATTGAGAACTGTGTCCAAAGGCAGTGATTATTTCATATGAAAGATAGCATTACGGTTAAGGCATGTCAACTGAAATGGTAGAAACTTGAGAAAATCTGATGACTCTGACAAAGTATTGTGCACAAAGAAATTTGACAGTTGCTTGACATGAAGTGAAAATCCCTGAATGTTCACAATACTAATAGAGGCAGACAGTATAAATGCCACCATACAGATGTGCACACATACAACAAATTTCCGTAATCATGCCCTAAACTGTCTCAGTCACGTTGAGGTTTAAACATAAGCTGTCCTATCGTAATCTACAGACAGTAACTTGTTCTAGTCAAGTTGTTTCTCCTTGAGACCATAAAATCACTTTTCTGCTGCATATCTCTGAGCATTGTCAGCAACTCCAGATTACGAGATGAAAGGGAAAAAAACAGATTTGAATGATATGCATTGCTGCTCAAGCGAAATTGCAGCTAAATTATTTCTCCCAGTGACGGCAGAACGAAATGTTCTTTTTACTAAGGATAAAGGATTAAAAACAAAGTATGCCTGAATTATTCATGGCAAACATCATTGCTTGAGCATTGAGCAGTGTCGGGATAGCAATCTCATCGTTATGTGAGAGTGCAAGGGTGCGGAAAGGTGACTTGACCTTTGACCTTTTGAGTAGATGTGCGCAGGAGTGATATCATTGATTTCTCTTGTCTATGCCACTTTGTGAAAAAAAGACTGGAATACAAATCTGAGTGTCTGGTTTTGAGTGATAAACTCTGATATCCATATCTCTAGTTATTAAGGTAGTATGCGCCTCGCAAGTGAAAGACTTAAACTTTTGCTCAAACTTTCCTCAAGGAATCTTTCAACTATTCTCTTTCAAGATCAAAAATAAAAATTGGGGTCCACCGCGCAAATTGTGGTACTAGAGAAACAAATTACCCAAGATTTAATGATGTTTGAAATTCAAAATGGCCGCCGTCCCTGTGTTAACTGTATGGAGAAAAATAAAATTGTTGATTTTCCAAAGAAAATAAGACATTGAAAGTTTTTCTTACTCCGAGGGCTTGGAAATGAGCCCCCACAACTGGTAGATCAGAAAAGAATTGGAAAAGTTTGAGAGTCCAAATAATCTGTCCTGGCACATTGTAACTTTAGTGCAGACATTTCTGGAAGTAAAATGCAGGTTGACACACTTTTAATTGCACAGTGGCCAAGTTTGACATTTTCTTCGTTACTAAAACTTGACAGGTTAGGTTTCTACCTCCGACTCTGTCATTGCGATCATTGTGCCGAAACTTTGCTGTGCTCACGGCTAGCAGCTAGTCACATGACCTTGGCCTCGGGCGTGTGGGAGTCCTCCACCGGCAACCGCCACCGCTGCTGCTAGCGCGCCGCTCTCGGCATCGGCGGTTTCGCCCAATGGCGCGGCGGCCGCGTCACTCTCAGTTGATTGCTGGCGGGGAGGGGATGAATCATAATATTGTTGTCTCTGTGTAACAGATACAAAAGTGTACAAATTGAAAATAAAGGTACATGTAAATGACTGCTGTAATCCTTTTCCAAGGAATGTTAGTTTTTGTTTTTTTTGTGGACTAGTACTGGTACGTTGAAGGATATGAGCAAAATTAAAAATAAATCTCAGGTAAATCAAAAACCTATAGTTGAGATGAGTTTTGACAATATCATAATCGGTCAAAGTGAACATGCATATGAAGTACGGCAAATTATCACGGGCATGGGAAGTATGAATTTGGTTAATTTCCTACCATTGAGTATTTCATATTGGTATTGAATACTGGTATACAATTTTTTGGTGTATGTGTGTGTGAATGTGCCTGTGTATATGTATACATGTCTGTATGACATCTATCTGCAACAAGAGAACTGCTGCACGTATTATTCCTTGTATTTGGTTGTCTTGATGCATCGTGTTGAAAGGAGAGTTTTTTTTTTTACAAATGGCTGTATTATTTTTGAATAAGCAGTCGCGCAAAATAGATGAAAATTGTCAACATTATTCCAGGAATACTCATTAGATTGTTTTTGTGTTTGGTTTATACATTACCCAGGTAGGACTTAAATACAGATACAGACTTTGATCGTTTGTGTACCAGTATCAGTCACCAATGCGTTGCATTACATCAATTGTGATCAAAGACTAATCCAAGGTTGTTTTATTCCCGGACATATGAAAGTATTTTATTATATGTAAAGAAAATGGCAAACTGGTACCCTATTAGTTTCAAAACCTTTACACATAAATGCAAAAAGAAAAATAAAAAAATTGTAAAGATTTGGAGACTCTCATGTCACATGTCTATCTTGAAAAAAAATGCTGGGAAGACACATTGACATTCCTTTTAAATCACACAAACTGCATTGGAAAACATTGAAAATTACAGTTGCTTTGATGTTAGTTTCACAACAATGCCCATTCAGGGAAATGAAAAAAAAAAGTTGTGGTCAATGTCATTGCTTAATGATTAACAGCTTCAGAACGGGATGACCTTGATGTTGATGTTGACATCTCTCACTGCCTATTCAGCGCCTTCATTTTTCATGGTTGAAATCACGGCAGTAAATCCACGGCCTACAAGATTGATATCTCGGCTGGATTTATTACCTTCGGACATACCCATGCATAATCCACAATGTAGTTTATTTTAACCCCAGTGCTGGGTCAAATGGTTTATGTCCTATATTATACATGTGCAGTGTATACTCAGCGACACAGTCAATTTCAAAAGCGCATTTTTCAAAAATTTATGGCCTTGCATCTGTTCACAGACATTGAAACCGTCCATAGAAATGTACATGAATGTGAACGTGATCCAAAATGTTTACTTTAGAGAGAAAATCATGCTCAAGGACAAAGGAAGAGAATGCTCGGGTTATCTAATCCCGTGCTATTACACTGTTATTTATTAGGTGTATCTTGTGGCACATCTAATGCAGGCACCGTCTTTTAATGCCAGTCCTGTCCTCGCGCTTCAGTTAGTAAAGATTTCCCCTGAGAACTTTTCATTTCATCGTTATCCGAGTCCATCTGTTTCACATGTGAGTCTCTCAAGAAATGACAAATGATGGGGAAAAAAAATAACAAGTATAGACTGATCCCTTGACTGTTCGGCGAATGGAGTTTTGAATTTTAATGTTCTGAATCCATCAGTACATCAAAGGTTCCGTTATCTTGCCATCCTGGAAACGCATCAACTTCGCCTCCAGTCATCATGGCACGACAAGTAATGATGCCACGGCTGATCTCAACCCGGCTGACAATCTAGTGAGGTCACTGATTATTTCGGAGTGGGTGATATCCTTAGACAGCGATGCCTCTTGTGAAGCCGGGTTTGTAAGCGACACAGGGTGTAAGCCAGAGAGCTCAGCCTGCTTGCTTGAGCTGACTTAATGCCGCAGGCTGTCATCGGCTATCTGCGGAGAAGTTGAGATGTCGACATAGTTTGTTATGTGGGAAAGGAATTTCCAGTTTCTGCTAATGATGCAGCTCAGCCTAGGAGGCAAAGATATGGTTGCCATGGGAGCATGGACTAATGTTTCTTCGTTGTTCACATTTTTAGATTTGTAATGACTTGAAACTTCTGTTATCACATCATGATATAGCGTTTTTTCTATTAACCATCTTTTTACGATAGGTATCATCATTGCTAAGCTAGTGTATTAGGAGTTTCAGTGCCAATCTTCTTTAATCTATGTACTCAGTCATAGTGGACCACCAGTGTTTTTTGCCAGATGCTTGCAAATATTTGCTCTCCACACCTTGCCAAGAACGTTGGAAAAAAATGCTTAATTTGTCCAAGAATTGTTTCTTAATGTCTCAAAGTTACAGGGAACTTAACCACAGCTGTAGTTGTATTCTCTTCTGTAGATTTTATAGGGATGACTTTGTAAATGGTGATTTCTTTTGAATGCTTCTGAAATTCGCATATGTAAATTTTGGGTCAAAAATTGAGGGTCAAAACACCTTTCTCTCTGAAACCTCTTTGCAGACAGCATTCAGATTTGGATCGCGGATGCCTGGGTGATGACTTCATTCATGATTGTGTTAAAAACTATGATTTGCAAAAAACCTAAACCAATAAATACACATCTTTGAGATACTAATGGGCAGATTAGCCGGTAAACTGAATTGGCAGAGCTGCCAAGAGCACATATACACACATCATGTTCTCGGATCTTTCTGTGGTATCTTTGTTTGGAAATGTCTTGAAAATCATTCACACAATTGTCTTCAAATTATTTGTAAGTGTTTTTGTCTTCTCTGCTTCACTTGCTTTTGAATGAAGAATCCAGTTTATTCTAGGAAGTCTTAGTATTCTTCTTCAACTTGGAAAATCTTGCTGAAATGTACGGTGTACATCTCGTTATCACAGCGTGTATGAGTGTAATGTTGAATGTTATTGCTGACAGCTGAATGTTAGTCTATACTAGAATTCATTCGTCGGTGCACGGTCCCTCTGTGGTCAGCACAGGCATTTCAAACTGTGTGCAGTGGTGTTTGCAAGGATAATACTGTGTATTTCAGCATCGACTAGGGAGATGTACACGTCGACTACAGTGTATCTGCCTTGTAAAACAAAAGAATAATGAAAATATTGACAAAAAAGTACAGCAATTGTCCCTTGAATGTAGAAAAACTCAGTAACAATTTTTGCTTCATCAGATAGTTGCCTGATCATATCGCTCACTGCTGTACATCAATTTTCAACTGATGCTACCTCGCTTTGAGCCAAATATTTTAATCTCGATATATTTCACTTTTATGATATGTGCAACTTTTCTGCATCAATTTCTTGATTAATTCATAATTCATGTATGCATGCTTTTATGCCCAAAGTAATATATTAAAATGAGTAAATGAATTAATTGAATAAATAAATAAATATTTCGATAAGTAAGTGAATAATAAACAAATAAATAACTGAAAAACAATAACAATGAGAAGAGCGACTGAAAATAACAAGTTAAATGTGACAGATGCAGACATGCTTCAAGTGAAGCACGATAAAACTTTATGGCAGGCTGACATTTGTTAATCTGTAAAGGTGAAGTCGAGGTCAGGCTTTTTAAAAAGTCCACAAACATGACTGGAAAAGGTGAAGGAATGATTGGACAGGAGCAGATGTGTGGGAATATTTTAATCTGAAGTGGATATGGTGATGCTATTTTTCCCATTTGGAAAGGATTTTTCCTGATTGAAAGAAATTTCAAAGGCAGCCAGAAATGACGGGGGGAAAAAAGACGTCTTTTCCAACAGTTGCACCTTTGTCAGTCAGCGTTGTTTGGCAATTGAGCTGACTTTGATCTGCTTGCTTGGAGTTTGGGATTTAATTTCACCGAATGAATTCAATCCAGAACGAAAACAGCTGACAGTTTTCCCATTGGTATTACGTAGAAGATGAATCCCAAATCACCAATTAGGGAAAGGCACCACCGCTGACCCTAATCAATAACAATTACAGGATAACAGTATTTGACAACTGTAACTCGCCTCCTTGAATCACGTCATTTGGATCAAATGAGACACAACTCATCACCAAACTATTACATCTCTTGGTAAACATGCCTGGGTACAGATATGCATCCATCTGAAAGATTCAATTACAGTAACTTTTTATGATATTTTCATGATATTTTTGTATTTTTGTCCTCGAAAACAAATGCATTTTTGACGTCTTCTTCCTGAAAAAGGTTGACATACAAAGTACTTGTGTATACAAATTGCATTCTGTACAATGTACAATTTATCGACAAACGAATTCTTGTCTCGCTGAAATTCAGATGTCAACGATGACAAATTTACCAATCTGCTCACAAACAGGCAATGTTTACAAATCGAATATGGCACTTCACACAATCGCCATGGTTTCGGGATGAGAACAGGAAATGATGTCCTGTAGACAGAAAAAGAAATAATTGAAAATACATTAAAGCCCCAATAGCTGCGAATTTTATGCATCATTTTCGTGATTTTATTTTCAAACCAAACTTGATTCGTGTAAATGTGCTAACTGAAGGACATGTATAGAAGTATCACTGCTTGCTTATTCTGACCATGCCTCCGCGTCTTATAACAGGTTAAATAATAAACAGGTGCTGCACTTATAAAACCGTGCCCATTGAAAAGTACAAAAATTGCAGTATTTCCAATACATACACATCTCAATCATAAAGGAAACAAGCATGGTGCCATTAACTTGACTGCACAATACACGATGGCCAACATTTTGTTGTCGTAATCTGTATTCTCTCTGTCACATGATTAGGTTTTGAAAATGGCGGTAAATCTATAATGATGTTCAAATATTTGAATTTGCATGTCACTTTCAACACTTATGACAGTGTTATACACTTTTCAGTCTTTGATAGGTCCAAATGAAAGGCAACTCTTGGAAAACTGAGGATATTTTGAGAACGGTTTTACACATTCGTTTGTAGCTTATATGGGGCTTTAACCTGTTAACCCCCAATTCTCTGTAAACAGGTCCACAGTAACCATTGATAATGATGGGTTTGGGTTAAACCATGGTGGTGAAAGGGTTAAAGAATTAGATCTATTATGTGGGGAAGAAAGTTTCAGAGTGTTACGATGAATGTTCAGTGTACTCACACTGAACACCATGGAAATTTTTGATTTTATGTACAAAACATGGTGTGATTTAGTAACTTTGCCTTCCATTGTTGAACTACCAGCATGCAAAATGTTATTTGTAATGAGATCAGTGGAGTGCTGCCTTTTAAACAAACTGAGTTTATACTTCATGTTGATACTGGAGTACCAAGCATACATTGCATGTCTTTATAATTGTTGTGATTTCAGTTTTCTTGAGTTTCTGACTTGAAATGCAATCTGGGCATCAAGTTATTTTACAGCTGTATTATATCGCAGTCTTTCTGCGTGAATTCTATGGATGTGATATGCTGACGTCAAAAGAAAAAGGCATCTGCAGAATATTGGCACTTTAGTGTTACAGAAGGTTCCAAACCACTGGACATTGCACGCTAATCGGTCGCTATATTTGTTAGCAGTTTCTTATCCTACAAGATTCCAAACTCTTTGTGACATATTAGGAGCCTTGCGCTTTCACCAACATGTCCAGTCAACTAGTCAATTTTCAAAGAACGCTGGCAAAACAAAGATATTTTTGTTTTGGTTTCGCTCAATACATGTAAAGATGCAAAAGCTGGCAATTACAAGAATGCATTGAAGGAGCACGGCTCCAAAAATTGTAATTAACAAGTTTTGTCCGCGGCATCAGGTCTTTAAATAACCTGGTCATCATCTACCATAAATTAAAAAAATCAGGAGTCCTATATCATTCACATCATAAAATCTTGGCCTTTACCCTCCAATTGCATGTTTCAAAAAGCTATATATAGACACTCAGGACAAGAGTCAGTCAACTCCATGTAAGATATATGTACAGTGCTTCTTTGCAACGTGTGAGCCGAAAGGTACATGTCATCCTGGTTTGTGTTATGTACATTTCCCTGCAATTGTGGACCATGTTTTTTTCCGCGTCATTTCACGCTGCATGTCAGAGAGGGCAACCGATGGAGCAGTCCTGATATGCCAACTGAGTGTTGGGCCGATGTGATGAAAATTTGCCATGACATATCTTGATGGCTATACTTTGCAGAAGAGAACCATGTACATGCCCACATGACAGCTGTGCATGAGTGTTGACAGTTTCTTGTGGCCTTTCCGTTCGTTGAGACCAGCATCATAGCATGTTCGTGTACATTTATCTGCACATATGCTAGTAAGATATCATGCTTTAGTGTTATGTATGTAAAGTATGAGTTTAGTGTAACTCTTCTATAGTGTCTTATCAACATGCCCATAATGTACTGATTTTCCAGAGTGAAAAATTTTTACAGCCATGTTTGCGAAATTAATAGCCAAAACAAAAATCACAATTAGCTTCATGCGCACAAATGCATTTGCATAAGCTTTTCAGACCATTAGAATTAGTATACAAGGTGTTATTCTCGTTAAAAGTAGAGCTAGCTTTTCTGATTTGTCTGCCATCAAAGAATCATCATGTATAGCCACATAAAACAAAATGTTTATTCACTGAATTTAATGCAAGTGATGCAGCTGACCTTTCCTGAAACAGGTTTTTTTTTACTAGAATTTGCCTCAAATCCAGAACTAGAAGCTTGGAAAGAGAAGTCTCTATCGTCTGTTCAGATGCAGAATTTAGAAACTTTCTCCAGTCATGATTATCAGAATTTGCCGTTTCACATTTCTGTGTTGTAAACTTCAGAAGAAATACATTCCGTCTGGATTATGGTCTGTTTCTTGATTGCTGATTTGAATGATCCAGGATGATTTGGACATCGCCACTGATCGACTCGCATCTGCTGTCTTATCGGTAGAAGGTCATAGGTCACAGAGGAATAAACAGAGGAGCAGTGTGAACAAATGAGGTGTCAAGAGGAACGTGATCACGGGAATGTAAAGCCTCTGACCAAATGTCACCGAGCCGATAAATCTGCAGTGACCTGGTCATTTCATGGGCAGTAGATCCTCTTTACTATCTGTGGTCATACTTTCAATTTTCATTCCCTTGGAGAAAGCTTACAATTTGATGAGTAGGCCATATGGTGCACAGATAGAAGCTGCTGCGTTTCTTGAGCATACAATGTATGATCAATACAGTGGAATGTATTTCAATGCCCCCTGATTTTTTGATCATTATGCTTCTCCTCTGTAAATGTCACCAAATCTACAGCAAAATACCAGTGTAAGGCTCCCCATGTCTGTGAATTAAATCGAATTTAGTAGGTAAACTCTGTTCATCAATGGTTTTGTTTTAGTGAAAATATTCAAATAAATTTTTATTGATATTAAGCCCCCTGAAAACAAATGATTTTTGCTGTTCTTTGACACCGACCCCCGACTAGAAGACAAGTTTTGAGCTATGCCTCTGCCCGGCGCCAGCGGCCGGGGCAAGCTAGCTCGGCGGGGGCACCGACGCATCTCCTGGGCAGAGCTCTGTGCCCCGCTCGTCCACTGTACACCGACCCCCGACTAGAAGACAGGTTTTGAGCCATGCCTCTCCCCGGCGCCAGCGGCAGGGGCACGGGTACATGAAGAGTTTAAAGAAAATGATGACAGAAGCAGTGGGTCATCTAGCAATTTTCTCAGTATAATTCAAATTGACAAAAATGTTTTAAAGTATTATATCATGCAGTTAGTAAGTTAGATGTCTGGGAATTAAACCATTTGTCTCTGACTTGCACCAGAGGCAAACTTTTGAAAACAGGCAGCCATATTGTGTTGCTTCAAAGCAGTGCATTTTTCTTTGCAGTGCATTCTGGGACAGATAGAAAGCTATTAATAACCAAAAGCAAAGCTCTTATTGCTGCTTGCTAAATTCATCAAGCTTTTATCAGGTTTTTGATCACATTGGTAATATGGAGACAAATCAAAGAGGTTTTGATTCTGAAATACTGTGCATGATTACGTGTGGTACATGTTATTTATATTTGCTGCGTGTGCAAGCTGTACCACTGGATGAGCTTATTTAGGCAAAACAAAAATACATTCCCTAATCTCTATTCAGCAAGCTGTCACCAAACAGATCACCTTCCTTGCGAAACAATGAAATGGACTGCCGAAAGGGGCATACGTGTCGCTGGGTTCAGTAGTGCATTTAGTGTGATAATGTGGTTTAATTGAAAGAGGGGACATAATCGTCCATTTTAATACTGCAATCTTTTGAGGAGATTTTATGGTGCAGCGAACTTACTGGCGTTCGTGCTTTGATTTGATTAATTTTTTTTTTCCAATAGCTAAAGTGAAAGGGAACTGTATGTAAACACAGATGCAAGGCTATTTTGGTTCCAATATCAATTTTCCCACATTACCGACCATGTCATCGTGGAACTGTTATGATTTCCAGACACCATGGAGTATCACACCCCAGATTGATCGGTGTTTACTTGGTTTCTCTAACCTGTTCACTCCCACATCCCCTGTGAACAGGTCCACAATCACCTTTGATAACATACACTTTTGGCCAAACCATTGTGGTGAAAGGTTGAATGGGATGTGCACTTGTTTCTGGTCATTCCTTATTTTTTGAAAGTATTCTAAAATGTTTGCATTGTGGGATTAAGGTACAATGCCCTTCAGGGACAGATATTTGGACTCTCAAACTTTTTCAATTCTTTTGTGATCTGCTACTTGTGAGGGTTCATTTTGAAGCTCTTTGAGTAAGAAAAACTTTCACTGCTTTAGTTTTTTTGAAAATCGAAAATTTTATTTTTCTCCATAGAGTTAACACAGGGATGGCAGCCATGTTGAATTTCAAATATCGGTAAATCTTGGGTAATTTATCTCTCTAGTCTGGCACCAAAATTTGCATTGTGACCCTCCATTGTTACTCTTGATTTTGAAATTGATTGGTTGACAGATTATACCTTGCGGAAAATTTGAGTGAAAGTTAAACTTTTGAGACGCATACTACCTTAAGTGAGACATGCATCTCAGAGCAAATATTTGTAGATGGTAGATTTTCATGGATTTGGCCAAATTGGGTAATCTGATTTGCCTCGGGAGAACTCTCTTACTTTGATCAATTCAGTTTACCTAACCACGCTTTTCTGAGTTTCAATGGAGATAACAAGAAAACAATCATCTGAACAGCTTTGCATGATAACCAAGACAAGCAGGCCCTCTCACATCAAGGTTATATGTGCCTCAGAACCAACAGTTTGAAACCTGTGCTCAAACTTTCTTCAAGGAAATTTCATAATCAAGAATAACAATCAGGGTGGTCACCATGCAAAGTCTGGAATTTGAATATCAAAATTTTGCTGATATTTGAAGTGCAAATATGGCCACTTTAAATGTTTGTTGACTCTACGAGGAAAATAATAAATTTCCCATTGTCATAAAACACAAGACGGTGAAAATTTAATTGACTCCACAGCCTTGTAAATAAGTCCACATAGGCAGCAAAAAAGTATTGTAACAATAGGAGCGTCTGAAAAACTGCCCCCGAGGCCCATTCCACTGCAGTAATGGTCGTGAATCATGCATAAGACTATCAAGATTGCCAGTACGTTATAAAAAGACATAAATCATGTGATACGCCAGATATCATCCATTAGACAGAAAACTACTGTGGAATTGTTTATATTCAAGATCACATGATCTGTGATGTACGTCTAATGCACCAGAAATTACAGAGACCTATCTTTTCTTTGCTAGCTTTGGATGAACTTTTTGCTTGAACTGATGATGACACCACACACATATGGAACCCATAATTTTGAAATGACTAAAAATGATGAAGCCATAACAGTAGGATGAAATAAACATAGTGATAAAGTAATGCTAACAACCAAGTTTCTGTGGTGACTGTCATGCTTATTGAATAATTACAGTGAATCTTTTTCATTTTTTTACAAATTAAATGAAATTTAACAGACTTAGAAGAAATCACTGAAAGAAGTTTATGTGTGAAATGTGACATATTTTTGATTTGTGTTTCAATGTCAAAGAAAGTACCTTGAGGTCAGATGTTGGACTCTCAAACTTTCACAATACTTCACTCGTGTTCTGATTTTGTGGACCTCATTTTGACGTTTGTGTAGTACATGAAATTTTGTTTCTTCTTAAAAAATCAAAATTTAATTTTTTCCTATAGCAGCCATGTATGTCTAATATCAGGAAAGTTTATGTAATCGTTTTCTCAAGAACCAACATTTGCACTCTAACTCCTGATTTTTATACTCGATTTTGAAAACGAATAGTTTACAGTTTGCTTAGCGACATTTTGAGCAAAAATTTTTTTCTGTCAAATCCGAAACACATATTGTCGTTAATGTGTTTACGACTGCAGTCTCTTCAGAGTATCAGACAGGGATGCACATTTTTAAATACTGGAACTTTGCCTGTGCATTTTCTATTTTATAGGCACATACAATTGACTTGTGGGCAAAAAGCACATTTTACTGGCAATGAAGTTGATATACACTCACTGCAGTGTCTCATTCTTGACAAATGCCTTTGCAGGTGGTATGTTTGAGTATGTATCTGGTGCCAATTTCTTCGGGGAGAGTCTGGAATGGTTTGGTTGGGCCCTAGCCTGCAACACAGCCCAGGCTTATGCATTTTTCTTCTTCACAATCTGCAACATTGGACCAAGAGCTTTACATCACCACAGGTAAGTTCACAAATTTGAAACTCTCATTTTGGGTGGATGCTATTTTGTCTGTTTCAAGTTTTCAACATAGTCTCACGTAATGTTTGTCGCACATCATTAAAAGAAATTGGGAATCAAAAATAGAATCAGTAAAGGTGGAATTTTTAGCCCATGGGATAGATATTTTCAGTCTTGCAGCTGATATGTTGAATGACTCATGTTATCCAGGCAGTCATGGATGAAAATTGTTCCATGGCTCGAACGGTAGCCATGTCTGATGGCTACTAGGCCGTAAAATTTCACTATTCTGGCTGATGATCAACCAAATGCATTCCATTGATGACTGGAATTTTAAGGCTGTGTCCCTGCTTCACATGCTTCACAACAACCTTAGAACAATTGCTTCACGACTAAAAAATATCATTCTTCAAAATGTGATGTCGTCATCACAAGTGCGCTGAAAGAAAATTCTCATCCCATTCTAGGTAACACTGACATAATTTGTCTGGAAAATGGAAAAAATAAGCCTTAAAATTTAATCGCTCTGCACACAAATAGTTACAATATAACAGAAATGCATTAAGATATCAATGAAATTTAACGATGTTAGTTCTGGAAGCAATGGACTACTTATTGGCATGAGACATTTCCGTATGGTGTACCGAGCAGCAGGCCACTTATGAGTGGTAACATACATAATCGGCATCATATCAGTTTTTATGGACGATTTCCGCATTCTACCCCATTACAGAAGAAACAGTAATTTGCATTTTAGTAGCACGGAATGTGCTCATGGAGATGGCTCTCCCTTCATCTGGAATCAAAGAGAAAGCTAAAAACCTCTGATAAACACTCATAGATCATTTATAATCATAAAAGGATTTTTTTTGTCTTCGAAGTAAGAAATGCTTCCATACTAGCAGTGATGTGTTTTGATATCTTATCGAGGCACCATTATCAGCGGATGTATGCTTACTTCGCCTAATGTGAAAGGATGTTTAAAGCAATCTGAAAAGTCTTTTCCTCCAAAGTTCAAAAGTCGTCAAGGACGAAGCATTCCAGGCACTCAGAAAGGAGGAGAAAGTGAAATCATACTGAGTTCAACATCCTGAGTGTGGTATCCTCCTACATTGCTTGAAGTGTTTGGTTGAACATTTCTGCCCAATGCTGTCATCGTTTTTTATTTTTGAATTATGAAAACAATATGATTAATGGGTTTCCAAAATAGATCTTGGATAGATATTATTATCAGCAGTTCAGGCTTTTATTTTCCACTCCCTCCGATGCAATCATCATGGTAATCCATTTGTTTAAAAATAAATATGGAAATTGCATTGTTGTAGGAACTGATGTGGTTTCCATGGAGATTTTGTTTAATGAAACCAATCTAACTCCAATAAAGACAATTTTGTAAAAAGGTTATGTGATGAAAAAAAAATTTAATTTTTTGTGGCACTTAATGGCAATCAACCAAATGAGTGTTGTTTTGTCATATTGTACATGTATAAGTGGGTATATGATATGTATTTCAAATGTTGTAGCTGATTGCATAGTGAGATGGAGTTTAATCATTAAGCCAAAGTAATTAAATTCTTTGTTTTGCGTCTCCGTATCCATAGGTTTTTGGAATTTTCAGGGGGAAAAAAAATACAGTATATTTGAATAGTACTTTGCCATGTAGCTTTTCTGCCCACAGATCAATGTTTACAAATTTTGTAAAATGTATGTGAAACACCTTCAAGTTAACAGAATGTCACATTGTAGTATTACTAATAATCATGGAAGTAAAGAAAAAGTTTCAGCTTTGATTCTCAAAACTGCCAAATATTAATTACATTGGAACAGCCAAGTAAATATAGAACTTGCATGTGTAAAATATTCCATGTGTTTTTGAACAGCTTGTCCACTTACCTTTCTAAATTTCAAGTGGGCGCAAAACAAAGAATTTAATTCATCTTGCTTCATTGCAACATTCCATGGTATCCATGACTGGCTAAGTGGAGAGTCTATTTATCTCTCTTTTTTGTTTTGACAGACATTTGACCCCCATCCCCTTTTGTCTGATCCACAAATGATTGAACATGTGACAGACATTTTCACGTTTTTCCATGAAATGTTTCAACTGGAATTTGAGAATAAAAAAAATTAGAATATTGTGGCATTTAAATTTCATCAGTCAATTTATTTTTTTTATTCCTATAAATCATGTGGTGGATGTGTTCCAGAAACAGTAGTAGTGAGAGAGCTATTAATCTTTGAATATAAAATGAGCTCTTAATTTGCTTTTCAATTTTTTTGCATATCAATTATTCATTTGTTAAAAGATTAAATTCGTTAATACGACATAAAGAAATGCTGATAGTGCAAAATAAACAAGACAGTAATCAGTCCACCAGAACAAATTATCCTCTGTATATAGCAATTAACATTTAATGAAGATAATTAGTCATTAATTAGTTCGTTCACTTTCTTAATCCCGGCCATGTGACAAGTGTACATCAGTAATATATAGGTGGGGCCTGATTGTGCAGAGAAATCTGCCTCGGTAGGCAACATCAATAGTTTTATCATTGAATCAGACTCATCGATAATCCATAATTTGGTCTCTTCCCTTGTCTAGGTACTATCTGGAAAAATTTGAAGATTATCCGAAGACGCGGAAAGCCTTTATACCTTTCATTCTTTAAAGGGACCCAGGAGTTTCACAAATATAGACCACGATACCAAGGCTAAGAAGCCAAGAAATGCAAAAGAAAAATCATCTGCGTACGTACTTAAAATTGGATTGCGATACAGACGGTATAATGACCTCTTCACCTTGTATGAATTTTGTCTACGTAATTTTTTTTGTTTCTTTGAAAAAAATTTGTAATGATATACCTGCATTGATTACAGAATGTGCTCATGTGTTGCTCACAAGGCTGGTAGTGCCACACTGACACTAAGACACCCCAGTGTTCTCCCTGAATAAGGTAACGGGGGCGTGGCGCCCTCTTGTAAATTCCGACCGCCCCCTTGCCAAAAATGGAAAAGATTTATTTTTTTGAAAAATAAAACAATAAAATGTACAGGGAAAAAAGTTGACAGTGATTTACAAGCGAGCATCGATCCTGCAGGCTGCAAACGTAATTCTCATCGATCTTGCAAATCTCGCGAGTTTGTGATGTCATCCGAGATCATAAGCCCATGTGCAACTCATTGATGGCAGCCGTATTTGCATGGCTCAGGCCGTAGCGTTAGCCACGGTCCCTCCATAGGGACTGTGTATTAGGTAACCGACTTAGCTGAGTAAACATGCCTAGGAGATTGAGGGTAACCAAGGACAGCAGTGTACTCTGAAGTTTTTATAGGAGGTTAGAATTTCGCTTGTGTATTCCTTCCCAAGGCAAAACAACCTATTTTTAGGCTCGGTCGGACATGTACATGTATCAGGCTGAGAACACGTAAGTTTTAAAGGTATACAGTCACCTGTAATCTAAATATGCCCATATATGGTCAAAGGGGCATTCCTTGGTATTCAAAATGCCCATGTGTGGGCGATGGTTTTAAAAAGCGGCCACCCGCTTAAAATCTGTGATTGGTTAGTTTTTCTCTTTCCATGGTAACTGCGGCAAAAATTGGAACAGGTGACAGTATACCTTTAAGTGTTATGGTGATAATTTTGACATTGATGAATAAATGTATGTCTGTCGCTATATTTTCGTTTTCAAAAAATGTAATCTTCATTGAAATCAGTGAACTGGAATAAAAGTTATGGAACACTGTCTCAGATTTCTTTTCCTTTGAGTTTTTATACGAAAAAAATCTGAAAAAATACTCCCCAAGTGCCACCAAATAACACCATTTTAATCTCTGTTTTTCAAAAGCTCCAATGGCAGGAGGGGGGACACCCCCTCCTGACCTCCCCTGCAAACGCTTACGCGGTCGCTTGTGGTGCTTCGCACCACGCCACGTCTTCGCCCTCTTGTAAAAAAATCCTGGGGAGAACACTGTACCCAATATGAGAGGTTACATGTAAGGCATTTACATCATTAAAGGGCATATAGCAGGGACCATATCTTTCTATGGGAATAGCATTTTCCACTCACTAACGTTCACACCAGGCGGTGCATATTTGCACAACATAAACAATAGTTATGCAAATATGCACAGCCTGGTGTGAACGTGGATGATAATGCCATACCCATTGGAAGGTTATCCCTGCCATATCACGTGATGAAAGCGCCAAGCTTGGCTCATTTTTCCCATGATTCAAAATACATTGAGAATGATAATGCCATACCCATTGGAAGGTTGTCCCTGCCATATCACGTGATGAAAGCGCCAAGCTTGGCTCCTTTTTCCCATGATTCAAAATACATTGAGTTGATGAAGTCCTATCATGCAACTTCCACCACTATTTTTATCTGTTTTTTTTGTAAAATATCGCGCGAGTTATAAATGACGAAAACGACTTTTCAGGAATAAGTGACCCAAAAGCTAGCATATATAAGGACAATACACTATGACTCAGACTGGTTCATTGTGGGGCAGAGATGTGAATTTGTTCAATTAAACATGCTTCTTTCAAAAAATATGCAAATGAGGTAAAAGATAGGTATTAAAATTCATAAAATTGCCAAAACTTTTGATTCATTGGTCAAATTAGGTTGATATTCGTTTCATATGTACTTTTTACAATTCCTATTCAAATGTGTAACTTTTGTTGGGATACTTTTAATTTTGTACTTTTTATGCATATTATTGCGTCTTTTCTTCTGACTACCTTAAATGACCCATAGCAACATAAAACATGTTATTAGTTTAACATAGTCATAATTGGTATAGATCTGTATAAAGATTTGCTCAAGGAAACAATGCCAAGGTTATTTTTGATCACGTATCTATGCAGCTTCAGTCCACAGTAGTCTCACTGCTTACCCTTCCTGTCCAAGTAATCCTGCAAAATTGTATGTGCAGCACCCTCCATAGGCACTTTTCTTTCCATGTTCCAATATCATTTACTCAAATAAGCATAAGGCAGTTTCAACACATTTTAATTCTTGTGTCCTGACAAAGTGTGTACACACATTTGTGACTATCACCTTCTACTGGACGTGGGACTTGAAGTGCATGTACAAACACATTTCCGCACTTTCACCATAGTACATTGACAAAATTCATATTTCACGGCGACTATGTCATTGAAAATCACTTATATTACATAACTCTAGATGACCAGAATTGTTAGATATTCTAATAGAGAGAAAAAGAGCAATGTAGACTAAAGTCCATTATGTCACATTGAGCAATATAAACAGGGGCAAACTGACCAACAGAAAGTGCAATTTCATGACATGTTTGGTAATGTATTTCATTTCATATCATGACAGTTTTTGACATACGTCTGTCGCAAGAAATACATACTTGCTAATTATACTAATAATGATGTCTGATGAATCTTGGAGATTGATTAAAAATTATTACCGAATACAAGATATGTGGATACCGTATTTCCTCTAGACCAGTGCAGATAAAAAGTCATTCCAGCTATTCATTTTAATGGAACAGACACCAACCATGTTTAAAGGTACACAGAGGACAGAGAAACCCTGTGTAACAAGGCATCTTTTTGTCATAATAAGAGCAGAACAAAAAGTAATCTACCATTTTGATACAAAATCAAAATGAATGTTATTAAAATGTACTTTTTAGCTCACCAAAAAGAGCTTATATGGTGAGTCGATGGTGTCTGTATGTCTGTCTGTATGTATGTATATGGGTATGTATGTGCGGATGTATGTCCATCACACGCAAAGGCTCCCATACCGTCAAAGCTACCATCTTAGTATTTGGTGTACAGGTAGATGCAGGGGTTGAGATGTGACGTTGTTCTAATGAACATGTCAGTGTCAAAAATATGCAAATGAGGAAAGAAAAGGGGAAATCCTGCAAATGTGCAGGAGTGGTGGCAGTAACTGAAACAGCCCACACATCTGAGTGAGAGATTTTTGACCTTTAACCTATTTGTATGCAGGGTACCTATTATGTAAGGGAATGGTGGCAGTAACTGAAACAGCTAATTAGTGATTTCCTGTCATTGTTTATGAACTGTGACACATTAACAGACCTGCTCAAACCATAGACAGTAGAGGGGGGAAAAGACTGTCTATGCTCAAACTAAGAGGGACTAGCTGTTTCTGCTATGCATGTTGCTAAAGTTGACCTCCAGTACCTAAAGTTTCAGACCTTATTTACTTTTGTCATTCTTGTTTTTCTGGTTTAAATATTTCTTGTTTTTCTGGTTTTACTGTACAGAAATCATTGTCATAACATCAACGTAGAATTTTCCTGCACTGAACAGATAGAAACAACACTTATTGTTGATCTTTGGTATGTACCAATTCTGATCAAATTTGAGCGACACCGTATGCTTTTGTGTCATTTTCTCTCATTGTTTTCTTGCAAGATGAAATTTTCAAAGTCTGTGCCTACTGGTTCAGAGCTTTCTTACCAACAGATTTATGTTAGTGACCTAGGCCAGGAATTCTAGGTATATTTGTCTGATTTGATCTTCTTAAGTTTGAAAATGAATTGCACTTTAAATTTTTTTATCTTTTATTTGAAAGAGTTTATAATGATATATTTGTACTTGTACTTGTTTATGGTATGGTCCAAATGATTTTAAGTTTGATTTCACAATGAGATGAACATTTTTAAAGTTGATTCCTTACTTGTTTCCATTTTGCCGTTGTTTTTAACAACAGAGCATACAAAATCGTACGGTATATGGAATGTAACCCCAGAGCATGTGAATGTAGTTCATGTAGCATGTGTAATATAATTCAAATAGAATGTGAAATGTGTATCATATGAAATGTAATCCTCTTAGCAAGTGAAATATAGCCCATATAGCATGTGAAATTTGACTTAGAAAGTGAAATGTAACAATATGCGAAATGTGAATCATACAGTATGTGAATATAGCTAGTGCAGAGTGTGAAATGTAAAATGTAAATCATACAGGATGTGAATGTATCTAATGCAGTGTGCAGTGTAACCCACATAGCATGTGAATGTCATGGAGAATGTGAAATGTAACACAACATGTGAAATGTAAATCACACAGAATGTGAATGTAGCTGATGTAGAGCATGAAATGTAACCCACATAGCATGTGAAATGTGACACATAGTATGTGAAATGTGAATCATACAATATGTGAATGTAGCTAATACAGAGTGTGAAGTGAAACCCACATACATGTGCCCGCATAGTGTGCAAAAGGTAACCCTCATAGTATGTGAAATGTAATCCATGTAGCAGGTAAAATCTTACCTACAAACGGTAACACATTAATGAAACACTACTTAATAACACGATGTACTGGATGATAAAACACCTACATGGCAAATGGAATTCATTGCGTTTCACTTGAACCCTTTCATAAATGAAAGTTTTTGGAGTGTTAAAATCTGAGAATAAAGTCTTAAATATGAATTTCTCCCAAACGTGAACTGCTAAAATGCTCACTAGTTTTTGAACAACAAATATTTCAAAACAACAAAGTATGTATGATTGCGAATCACACATATACAGGGCTTCCATAACCTAACCTTGACATTGAATCAGCACGAAATAATTGCACTTAATAATTAAAATAGAGCAAACACCCTCTATATGCAGTGAATTTTGTTTATCATGGGTGTGGCTGAATTTATTCATGATGGAATGCGAATGCCATAAAGAGATGTTCATTGCTTGCTAAATTTGAATTCTGTATGTCAAACATAAAAAGTTTTTAATGGCTCCCGAATATATGTGTATTATACTGTGCATTTTGAACTTACGAAATATTTCTTGGGGTAAAATAGTCTTTATTCATTTATTTGGGTCAAATGGGTCCCCATTGTGTATTTTTGTACATCCTATATATAGCAAGCTATAAATACTGTTCTCTGAATGCCAAATGAACCACATTGTTCATGCACAGGTGCCGTATACAGTCACCATCGTCGGGATTGAAGCAAGAACGTGCACCAGCCTTGACCACGTCTGTCTAGACTGGAACACCTGCGCGTCTGTAACCTATTCACCGCGGGACAAAGGTCGTATGGGACCCATACGACCAATTTAAACACTGTATCCAAGGTATTGTGGTGGTTGATGAAAGTTAAAACATGTCTAATCATAATCTGCACTGACAATTTAAATTTTGCAGCTACTATGATAATGAGGTGCATCTAGATATCGTGCACAAATATATTGTTTGTAAACAAGAAACTCGCACTGGCGCAATTCCGACGACGGTTTCCCTTTAACTTTTTTTTTTGAAAATGAATGTTAAAAGTGCCGAACGACTATTGAAATTGTTTTCTTTTTCCACTGATTGATTCCACCCCACCTCCCAAAACTCCGACAATTAAACAATTATCCGATAATAATGGCACAAGCTTCATCCGGCCTGGGAAGTCCACTTGGGAAAAAAATTGACATTTTTACGATGATTAATCATCACAAATGTTTTCATCGTCGACCATTAAATGTAATAGAGAACATTAAATACACAATACAGGAAAGGAGAGTAAGTGAGATATTACAGCATGGATGGTTGATACTGACATCATTTATACTGCCTGTTGTCATGACATAGCGATCATTATATTGTACACATATATATGTTGTACCCCATCAATGCAATAAATTGAATTTAATGATTAGAAATTAACGGGCGTTCCCGTAACGTCAACTTAAATGTACTGAGCAGCAGGAAAAATAAATTGAACAAACTTTTCATTGAAATACAATATTCTAAAATAATACTGAATTGAATCTAATGTGCTTGTATTATTTCCTATGTCGACGTGGAAAGTTCAATAGCAGTTGGCAAGTGCCAATTCTGTTGACCAGAGGAGCTAGCTACTTACTTATTTTGCATTTTTAGAGTGCCAAAAATATAACGATAATAATAGTTAAGCAAAGGTGGGAAGCGTCATTTCTTAATCTTGTGCCAGATTGATTCGAATTTTACCTTTTTGTTTTGTTTCTTCTGTTTACTTTGTACCTTTCTTGTTTATATGGTAAATGAAAAAAGAAAGAATGGGAACCCCGTAGCATCTCTTGGCCTTTCCTGCCCACTTTTCTCAGTATATTTAACTCCCAAAATCATCAAACTGAATTGAAGTCACTGCCTTCTGACAAAGTCGGGCATGTATTGAGTGAGGCCCATACATCTTATCACATAGGAGACAAATAGTGTGAACGTATGACCGACATCCCAAGTTTTGCTAAATGTTAAAGTACTTGCAGGTTTGTAGATTTGTTAGTAAGATTAAAACCTGCAGAGGATAATAAATTACAAGACAATTTGACACATGCAATTCCCCATTTATACATTTCTAACCATACGATGGTAGTAGACTTCGATCGGGTGGTCAAAAGTTTACGCTACGTATTAATTCGCATAGTACTCTAAAGAAATTCGATGAACTGCATGACATTATATACGGTAACTATACGTTGCTGAAAGCACACTTCCGTTCTTTACCTAGAAACGCTTTCTGGCAGCATAGCATGCCCGAATATTTCCATTACTGATTTACGTCCTTCAACATGTGATGAAACCAGGCCCCGGGCACCAGGTACTGCGATCATGCAGCTAGAACGGACCAGGTAATTTGATCTCGGTAGGAGATTTCGAAATCGACAGTGGACAGGTCAGTTTCTGGCGCCCCTTCCCAGGAATTAAAAAAATGAAGTTGCATACATGAAGCAAAGTCTTGTTGTGATGTGTTTGCTATGTCTGTTTTGCAAATATGGTTAATTGTCACAGTTGACCCCAATGGCGTATGCAAAACACGGAGACAGACAGAAGACAGACATTAATTCTGTGACTGATTTAAACATATTTGACAGCTGAGTACATAATCTGTGGTTTAAATTGGTTTCAGGCGGAGATGCGATATCTTCTTCGACATTTTCGCTTTTATCGTCACTAATGGCAAGTTTATTTTTCCGCAGAATTAATGAAGCCAGTTTGCCAGTGGGGAAAATATTAACTGATGTTTATCAATCATCAATGGAATTAGTACAGCCATGTTTCGGAGATTGCGTTGTGGAACTATACGGGCCGGGGACCTTTATACTAGTATGGGGCTATTTCATCCGATCTAGAAATATCGAATCCGTAGCTTTTACCGTACCGAAAAAACAGTCACGTCAAATTAATCCTCTTTCTCCAAAGTTGTAGTCATGTGTATGGTTTCTCTATGGAGCCTGGTAGAAAGAAGATTAAAATTGACTTCACAGTTTCTTGCATCAATGAAGTACTGATGCTGATCTAGGAAATTTGCAGGTATTGTAGAATGTTAGCCGACACGACGTGTTTTTAACATGCCTTTGGAGACGGCACAATGAGATTCATATATATTTAGTGGTTCTGATCAGATTGTACTAGCCAATTCAACGTATAAATTTGGCTTTAAACGTTGTTTCGAGACATGTGTTCATGGGAAAAAAATGAAGTTACCAGCACAGAGCAACGCTGTACAATTACACACAGATGTCGTAACTTTTAAGTTAGGAGAGCGTTCTATTTCAAACGTGGCTTGGGCTGAAATCTTTCAATTCACAGTTAATTCACACTTTCCTTGATATGAAAAATGGTCATGACGCAAATCGTAAGATTAAACGCTTACAAACGTATTCGGTCTTCCGCTGCTTTTTTTTCTCGTACTGAATGCCAGAAGTTCTCAGAATATGGTTGGTGACACATTGTGTTCAACTTGGTATGTAGGCCTAACACATTTTGAATTAGAGGTCGAATGTGTAAGTATTTTTAGATATCCCTGTTCGACTTTACCCTGATTTCGATCCCTTTTTGACTTTACCCTGATTTCGAACAGTTTGAACAAGTATTGTATTAATTACCTTAAACTCCATTTTGCTAGAATGCAGAAATATTTAATAATATTGCATTTTGATGGACTCGGGACATCGATTTTACACGTTATAGCGGCCATTTAATCCAGAGTAACGTTTCATTATTCAGGTGCAGAAGGGTTAGTTCAACTGCTGTATATTTTAGGTCAGTTGGCTTCAGGTTCTGAAAATGCCAACAAGTTAGTGTGCTCCGCCTGTTATAATTCAAATAATTCACCAGCAAAGTGCCTTCCATCTTGGACTTTAAATATTATGCCTCGTTGTAGGGCCTTGTAGGGTCTAATGGTAAGAGGTGTTAACTAGGAACTGCTTCGTGATGCGAGAATCACGAGATCCAATTTTACGGATGGTTAAATAAATCAGGATATTTAACGAGATCAGGTTCTTAGGCTTTTGTTACAATTGCATCAGCCCCATGGGTATTTGAAGGATCAAGGTGAGAGCAATGATCCTCGACCCTGACCTATGACCTCAAAGTCCCTGAAGATAATTGTAATAAGACATTAGCCTGTTTGATAGTTCTTCAAAGGTGAACACGTTACGAACGGAAAGATGGCGAGATTTCAGACGGTTGGACCCAATCCAAAGTTCCAAAACAAATTAAATGGATGATATTTACTTATCTGGTTTGTGCTTTGCACTTTCCGTCAAATGCTGTAATGAAAGGGTTTCTGATAATTGAGAAACCGAAGAGGTTAGCGATTCACTGCCATGGTCATGGACGCAACATTAAACTTTATAGGCTTCGTCAGGAAGGTGGCATACATTTTTATTTCGCGTGCCAACAGATTTGACACTTTCAGAGTCGCATGGCGTGGAATCAGCGTTTCAGAAATTAGCACAGTTAATTGTGAAAACTGCAAATATGTGTAGCCACGACTCTTTAAATAGCCAATATCCGACGAAGAAAACGCGTTATTGCATTTATGTACACCTTTGTCAACAAGCGAATAATTTCGAAATGTTCCTCCCCCCTCCCCCTCATACCCCGGGCGGGAAGATGGATGACTTTGAAAAAGTGTATGTTCAACGGTGTGAAAATGTTTGCGATTACTTGCTCTGTCACCTCAACCGGTCGTTTGATGTCCCAAGCCTCCATGTATTGTACTACGCTCCCGTTTTAACACTCAGCCTAGAGTCAATACAGGGTGTCTATCGGGAATAGTCATTGTTTTCCTTTGACCATGGTTTCCATGTTACAGTACCACAAGCTATCTCCATTTGCAAGTCTTTAAAGGGGCAGGTTCTTTATCGGCATTATCTCTGAGCAAATTTACTAACTGTGCACAACCACTATTGCGAGAACCAGGGATTGAAAATTGCCCCTTTAAAAGTGTCGTTTTGAGGCCTTCAGATATCTGACAACAAGGCATAGTTAAGTCAAATTTTGGTCCTTTTTAAATTAAAGTCACTTCAAAACGGTATTTCCGTTCCTCGGTCTTCTCATTTTTTCTGACCAGCTTATGAGATTGAGACTACTCCTTCAACTATATTCCAGCAAAGTTTACCAAACAAGAAAGACAAATGCAGGTAGCAATGATGCATAATGCATGGCACTAGGTGGGCCTTGACCGTATCCAGTCACTTAGAGACGCCTCAGCGATCATTGTAAGGTCATCATGGACTATCAGTAACAAGCATTTAAGAACCAGCACTTAACTCATTAAAGGGACCACAAAGGGAGGAGTGACGATACAAACACACCGCCAAGAACATTACCGTTGCCGTAAGCTTTCTCCAGCTTATATCACTCCCAAAGCCTTTTATTACTTTTTCCTTTAGCATTTATCAGAGCCACATGGCGGTTTTTTATTCATTATGTATTTATATGATTTGGTCTCATAGCACAAAATTGCGGTTGTTAATTTTCGCTTTCCTTGTTCGTTTGCAGGCGTCTCTTTAAGATGCTATTCACACCTGGCATTCAGCTGTTTTTTTCCTTGCAATTGCGTCGTAATATGTTTCTATTTCACGATGTCTCAGTGGCTATAAAATGCCGCGATAAGATTACACGACAGTGTCATAAACCGTAGGTGCAGTCTGTACACGTATAAAGCTAACGGCTGACGGCCTTCGGCGAATTGAAATTGCGCTTAATCCAGTTCGTCATAAGCGTACATTTACCGAATATTTTTTACAGTTTTTATCTGATTAATGACCAAATTCATTTATATACGATATTTTAAAGCGCTAAATACTACCCTTCTACGTTATTTCAAATGGTGAATCATCTAAAACGATACACGAAAAGAAAATTACCAATCTGTCATGACTTTGTCTGACGACCACTTATACTTATGAAATACGCGTTCATGTTTACAATTCGAAAAAAAACTTGAGGTCATTGACTTTAAGCTTTCGCTTGTTTTTAATATCTCTTGAATAATTCATCGAATTCAAATGAATGTCTCTAGTAGCCATTAACTCGAGTAATAATTTAAGGCATAGCCATAACAAAATGATTCATCGTCCGAAAATATATTCTATTGGAGTTCTGACACAGAAAATCAAGGCCGTAAGCATTCTATTTGAATGACAATTCAAAGGCCAGGGATCACAATCTTTGGAGAATATAAACCATTGTTGACCGTTATTTGGAGCTTTCATAGTCCTGACTCTGAAACAGTCTGCAAACATAACTAAATATTGCCGCCTTTCAAGACTTCTGTTTCAATAGATATGAAAAAAAAAATGTTCTAATCTCTGGCATTTATGTAAGTGCCTGCGCGTCACAGCAGCCATTTTGAAACGTTCTTCGAAGGAACGACAGCAACTGACGCGTTTTGCAACGTCTGGTAACTTTCATCTTGACGGCATGATGACAACAGCGCGTTGTTTTAAGTGATATGCCCGGTAAGACTGGCAACGACACAAGAAAAATACTCCCCGGAGAAATGACACAAACCTCCACTCTGTCTCCCCCTTGACGTTGAATACGTGGATGCCACGTCGCTCCTTGGCCTTGTCGTAATCATGCAATTATCTCTCATGTCTCGGCAGTCATCGTAAGATAATCTCATCAAATCGTTTGTTTTTCTTTTAGCATACGGTGAAGTATCACCGCAGGCTTTTTCTTCTGTAAAATGTCCAGGGACGACTGTGCTAAGGACACGTGTAGTATCCATAACCTAAGCGATGCAAAGAACTACTGATTGGACTCCAGCTCTCGTCACTGGATGTCTTGCATTGTTCGCGATCAATTTCCAGTATCAAAGTAAATTCACATACTATCTCAGCTTTATAATTGCATTTTTAATGGTCGCATTTTTGGATATTGCAGGCTGTCTGATTATTTGGTAAATTGACGATATAATCGTTCTAACAATGGGAAAAATGCAATACAATTAATTGCCAACTTCATATAGACGCCTCAGAACATTTAAAAAAAGGACATTCTTTCATGTCTGCGATTAAGTGTGGCATCCGAAAGTTCAACTCTGTCAGATTATGGTCTTCTTGCTCCAATGTGTCAAAAAGGGGTTAATTTGAATAAATAGACCTAAATAAACAAGTAATCAATTAAAATCAAAATCAATCAATCAATTAATGAATAGAAATTTTACTCGTCCCATTCTGTTTTAACTAGTGTATACATACCCTTTTAAAGCATGAATATAAAATGATTCACATGCGGTGCTTGTGCAGCTCTGAACTTCCTGTTACGATGATTAAAATGCAAATTTTAGTTTTTCGAATACGCAAGTTGTTGATGTGCTGATCGCGTGGAGTAACCGTCACGATTGAGTTCAAGGTAGATGTCAAGGCTGACGAGAAGATGATTTTTTTGAGATGGAACATTTCAGTCACTGTAGTATTCGGAAGTTGAAAAACAAGAAGTCGACAGAACACAGGTAATATCATAAAGTTTGCAGCGGTTTTGTTACAGTAGGGTAGACATCGAAAGTCGGCAGGTCTAGATGCCTCTCGGATAGCTATAAATGAAGTCGATATCATTTTTGTGGACACTCGTTTCAAACACACATGCAGTGCATCAATTGGTGTCATGATGATGTGTGATGTAGGTAATTCCTCGCCATCTCTCCCATTCGCAGACTGGTAGTCGAAGTTCTGAGTCATTAAAAACAATAATAATAATTAACTTTATTATAGGACATCATACCAAAAAAGTATACAACACACGATAAGAGGTGATACACGGAAGTAAAAAAATAGAGCTAACACTATTAAAAAGTTTTATCAATATAACACACCATTCAACACATGCACAGTCAGACAGACAGAAAGACAGATAAATAGACAGACAGACATACACATGTATATACATGTGTCACATATGTGAATGTGTGTATTATATATATATACATATATATATATATATATATATATATATATGTGTGTGTGTGTGTGTGTGTATGTGTGTTTGTGTGTGTGTGTGTGTACATATGCATTTATGAATTAGATGTTTACAAATGCACATAACCATCGTAGTAGTTAGTTATATAATATAATAAATCGTAGTAGTTAGTTATATAATAAATTTTGCATTTTATAATATATTTAGTAGTTAGTTATATAAAGAAATAGATATAAAATACGTACGTACATACATATAACATGTGTAGAATGGTGTGAAATAATTTGATAAATCAATGAGGCATTTAAGTTGCCAAGTGTAAAGTCTTGGGGTAGTTTCAATAGTCACGCACAAATGCACAGAGATAGATGTAGATGAGAAACCATTGTGAGGTCGACTGCCATCAAAGATAGGCACTCGACTACAGCAGTATCGTGTCTCGATAAAAACCCATCGGGGCTATGGATCGATTGTGATGGCTGTCATTCTGTTGTTTCCAGTCTGTCAAATACGTCTGTTGAACGAGTCGAAGATAGAAGCCACAGCTAGCACTAGCCGTGCTCGCGCTTTGCGCCTCCAGGTCACATGAAAGAAAATGAAAAAATCCTACAAATGCAATTCGCTTGGAAAATTATATCAGTTCAGTTGACGAGTGTGCTTCGGGTCACGAAGCCATCTATTGACCTTCTTTCTGTCGTAGATGTAAATATTTTAATTACTCTCCTTAATTTCGGATTCTTACAGTGATAATTAAGTTATCTCATTCGCACGTTGGTGGATATAATATCGCAGAAGGCAACACAATTATCTTCCAATCACCCCTCCAGAAAGATTGCTACACAGGGGTGTCACACATGTAATGTAACTTTTTGGGGGCAATGCACGTCTGATATATCGGGGAGTAATTTGTTTCGACCCCAGTACAGAAACTATAAATCGCGATTTTTCGAAATCTGACGCATGACAAAAATCACATTTTGTGACTAACGATGTTTAACGCGCGCATGTATCATAAGTAACATGGCCGTGCTGTTGTAGTATTCGCGCGTCATACTGTACGAATCACATAAGTCGTCAATTTAAATTTTAGGTATTGAAAGCGGAGAAACATTCTCAAGCGTGTTCTGTATTCTTTGTACTTGTAGTTTTGTTTAAACATATGATTTATTCATGGTTGGCAGTGTCCGCATAGAAAAAATCCCCTGTATGCAATATCGATTTCGTGTTCGTTTCTCAAAGGGTCGGAACAACCGCAAAGCGAATGGTACTCAATTACTTATACGTTGAAAAGTTAACGTGCGCGTTTACTCGCCTCTCTCCGTGGGGCTGCGTCAAAGATGTGTGCCCGGAAATAGAATGTGAAGTCAGTATACGGAGGGCAAGTTCGCCCCTCCTGGAAAGTAGGTTGAGTTTGTAAACCTACCTTATACTGTTTTGGTGAGAACCAGTATACGTTTAATGATTTGGTCAGGGCGACTAACTCAACACCTGCGATCCTAAGTGTCAAATTACAATGTGTTTGTAAATCACTTTACGTAACACGCAAATTGCTTGACTCATGATAAACTGTGTAGTTTTACACGATGGGTGACGATAATTTTGAGCCTTGCGATTTATTAGTTACAGCAAGTTAACAATGATGACGTTGACGTTGACCGTGACCAATGTGACATGTAATTGAAATTTCATACGTCCCCCTGTAACCCTTATATAGTAAATGGCATATGGTTCGTACTGCAGTGCATTGCATTCTGCCTGATCGATCGATTGCATTCTACCTTCTTGCTATGCATTATAGGGATATTCAAAAAAGGTGAGCTGGAACGCGTGATCTGAATACGTTTCGAAGACCAAATGTTCCACACATATAACTTTAATATTAAAGGTACAAATTTAAAAGAAAACTGCAGAATCGAAATAAATATGATGTGGCAAATATATATATATATATTTATATCTATCTATCTATCTATCTATCTATCTATCTATATATATATATATATATATATATATATATATATATATATATATATATATGCTGTATATACACATTAAACCTATACTTTAGTCTCACAGTAAGGAATTATTGAAACTGACACAGACACCGACAGACAGACAGTAAGACACACACAGACATACATATCAGACATATATATGTGATATATATATATATATATATATATATATATATATATACATATAAGATATATAAGATATTGCACAATATATATATGTATACATATATATATATATATATATATATATATATATATATATATATATATATATATATATATATATATATATATATATATATATATATATATATTGTGCAATATCTTCTGCAAAAGCTTGCCCCTCAGCAAAGAATGAAACAACTGTCATTTACGTTTATCAAGCCTGTTATTACAGGAAAATCCAAAAACATTACATCGCATATTCCCTGAAGTGTAAACAATCTATCCAAAAACAGTATATTTGTCGTTCGGTTAGATCTTGCCGCGGAATCATTTCGCGTTTGGAATTTCGTATATTTGTCATTCAGAGATACGATACAATGTCGTTTAGTTGAGCAAAGTCTTAATTGGGTAGCGTCGTTCTGGCAAATGCTTGATAAGAATAGTAAGCCCATGGAAAAAGATAAGAAAAGCGTCTCAGAATTGTCGTAAAGGCGACGGGCAGTCGCCTCAGGATGCACATGATATGTCTGTTTGCGTCACATCATACTAAGCAAAACAGAATTTTGCTCTCAGAGAATCTTTAGACTATGCACAGAGTGGGTCTGTGGAAACAGAGATATGTTGACTTCACATTGATGATTCAATTTTCTGCTACCATCACCGCAACATGCGATTATGCCAGCCAACAGAAACACTCGGGATCTTAGGTAATTGAAGAATTTTATCATTTCAGCTCTTGGCGGTTACAATCGGCAAATACATAGTCCTGTCTAACTCCTGCGCGGCCGAACGATGCACTTCACATCTAGGGATCGACCACTACATTACGGGTAGGGCGCGTCAGAATTCTGAGATGTAAGTCTTTTCGCGTTCTACGACTGGAATTTTTTTGAATAATTCTCCCTTATCAGCCGAAAGTCATGTTTTCGCCAAAAGCAACAAGTCTAGACTGAAAATTTTCTTGCAATTTTTTTGGCACTGCTGCAGGTTCTTTTTTTCTAACTTTGACCTGCCCTCCCTTAAAATGTAATGGTCTATCCCTTCTTTCCCTATCCGGACAACCGAAATGAAAGATAATTACTGAATCATTTAACCCTTTTCCTGCCAAGTCCATATTTCACCATCAGGTTAAAATGGTTAAAATTAATGAAACACAACATATTCCATATGGTGTATTTTAACATAATACTGTACATTTGAAGGCTGTCGAAAACATAAAGACTGTAAACTTGATTTTTTTTGACTAAAGATGCTATAACATACCAAGCCAAGCGGGTGAAAATACGTAATGTTTTGGCTCAATACCACTTTTTACTGACTTGGCTGATGGGAAAGTAATAGTCTAAATACTGTCTGGCAGGAAAAGGATAATATTGGATCCATACCGACTACACATTTTTACATTACATTACATACAGCGTGTCAGCATATATTGGCAACGGTTTTAGGTAATGACTGTCACGATATAACTTTAGGTATTTACCACAACGAGGGAATTAAATGTACCGGTGCCAACCCGTTATGGATGAAACGAAAGTATTAAATTAATGGGATCGCACGACATCTGCTCAACACGGCGTCACGTCAGAATAAAATACTTATATTTATTGCTCATCCGGGTGATAGAAAAGATACTGTCGTTAAAACACAACCGCCTTCGCAGCAATATTTCAATTATACTGATGAGGATGTATCCCGTTTGATTATACTCGGCATAAATTTCAGTAAAATGAGATATGTATGACAGTCTTTCGCCCTCAATATATCATATAGAGCAGGCGCGGGTTCTAGAGGAAATTTATGACGAAGGGTGTCAGGCGGGCTCTGGTCAGTCGCTGTAGTCGACACGCAATATTTTCTCAAGGGAATGAATGAATGAATGAGTGAATAAATGAATGGATAGTTGATTTGATGAATACGAAGGTATTTTAAATTGGATTGATTCCGATTAATAAAATACGCCGGAAATTTCTTATGAAAATCTGCGCTTGCAACTACAGAATCGATATTGCGTTTTGAGCTGTCGTTGCCGTATGCAAACATTCGATTAATAAATACAGTCGACCGTTCCTCTCACAACACTGTCTTCTGTGCGAGTCTTGCAGTTGGCTTCAGATCAGAAGAGTCGAAATTTCTGAAGTGCCTCACGACGTTCGTCGACTTTAGTATACACAAACTGACCATTTCAGTCTAACGGGTGGTTATCTTTTTTACGGGTCTATGATTGCAGTGACGATAGGTGTTTCAACAAAGAAACTACATTAAGTTTGTCTCACACAAATGTCGGCGCAGACCACAGCACACAAAGATTACCCACAACGTGGACATTAAGCCATGATACCATTGTATACATGCACAGAGATCTGTGTCGACTTCACGCCATATACGCCACAACCTGCGAAAAGTGAGGTTATCCATCGACCGCCGTTCACGTGCCCTTGGTTGGATCCTTTTAACGGTGTCCTGGTATACCAGTATAATGAAACATCAGACGAATCGAACGATATATGAATCATCCTTGGAAGAGAATTCATTGATGCACATTCAACATTCCGAGCAAAGTTCTCCCTCAGTTTACTCATAAAAATGATTAGACGATAAAACCAAGAGACCGTAATCCCTGAACGAAGGCTGCGCTGTACCCTTTGATACCGTGATGTAGAAATTTCCTAGCACCCGTGTCAACCAGTAGCAGAAAACAAGGCAATATCTTTTATGATAAGTCTCGCAACAACCATAAAATGGTGAAGCCTTGTCACACCAGTTATATTTATTTTTCTGGTGTCTTCAAGAACCAGCAAACAGCTGACAAATTCACTTGATACACTAGTGAAAAGCAGTATGCCACAACGGATGTAACGGTAGAACAAGTATAACTTATATCATGCCACCATTATGGCTTTGTATGATGTCCAAAATGAAGAATGATAAAATTTGATTCTTTCTCATGCCATTCTCAATAAGTGTAGTGCACTGTAAAGTTGTTTTTTTTTCTGGGCGGAGATGTATTCGCTCTCGTGTGTGAAAGCTAGCTGTTAATAGTAAAGAGTGAAACAGCCCATGATAATATCGACTCTGAGATGTGTGCTATATCGGGATTAGATGGATTAATACAGTCTGTCACATCCCCGGCCCTCGCTTCACCTATCACCCCGTCACCTCCATTGCTCATGGAGCGATCCAACTGTGCCTAAAAACAACTGGTAGGGGCAAAACCACAGTAGTGGCAACGTTAAGTTATCATCACAGATTTCTGGTATTGCTCAGTAGATTTACACGAGTATGCACATATGTGAAAGGTTGACCTTTTTAAATTCGAAATTACAAGAGTTGCGGGTATTGTGAAAACAAGACTTTGCTTTCGGGGCCGAGGTCAAGGTAGGAGCGGACCGTAAACAAGTTTGGCATATTTACGATATACTAAAATTAACAAAATAACAGCAATGCCCCAATTCATTATATCGCAGCTTCTGAACAATATATATAGACAATTAATGAAAGGCAAATAAAATATGAGGCATTCGTTTGAATCTCGATTTTGCCAATTGCCGACATGACTGTGTTTTAACTTTGTGCGAGCAATGAGAAGTCAGCGCAAAGCGCGCGAAAGTCCATACTCGTCAGACGACACGGGCGTGTCGCATGTTGAAATATGAATCGCTTCACTTCACACTCCACGCGGTTTATGCAAAGTGACAGCTAAAAGTGAAAATTAAAGATCAGCTGTAATGGAATATGCATCTCATGGCATAGTTATAAATTCTGATATCTATCTGAGCATGGTCGAGAAAACGTTAAACGTTTTTACAGTTCAGTAATTCTCTGTCAGTACATTAAATAAAGAGAGAGTAAGGTGATAGAAACACATTCAGCTCGTTAAAATAAAACACAGATTCGGTTATTAATATCAACTCTTTTGATTAAAGTGAATTTGATTAATTAACTATGACCTTTTCGACGAAGGTAGGCAAGGTATTCACATCTGAGGATGGAGTTATACGAATACTTTATCTAATTATGAATGTGTGTGTGTGTGTGAGTGTGTGTAACGGTAAAAGTGTACGTGTGTGTATGAAATGTAATATCTCTACATACATACATACATACATACATACATACATACATACATACATACATACATACATACATATATATATGTATTATATATATATATGTATATATATATTATAGAGAGAGATGCAACAATTTATGTAGATTGCATATTTTGCTGTTTTAGAGTATCTCTCCTCTCATTCAGTACTTGTGCAAAATAGTCGTGTTCAAGGTATAATGGTGAGAAGGGTTTCGAAAATTTCCCGTTAAGTTGTGTGTGTGTTTTGCAGGAAATGTCAACAGCGTATAAATAGTGCTGCTATTTTAGCGAACAAAATTAGCTACCGGCAGGTCACGCTGTTTCTCTGATTGATCGAATTGATAGCCTTTGTGATATGAGACACACTGAAAGGTTTTTTCCCCGTTTTTGCGCCTTGCCTATATCTGTCGTTCACAAAACCATTTCGAAATGGGTACAGCGAATACAGAAATCATGCA
Source organism: Ptychodera flava (assembly GCF_041260155.1). Classification (NCBI taxonomy): domain Eukaryota; kingdom Metazoa; phylum Hemichordata; class Enteropneusta; family Ptychoderidae; genus Ptychodera; species Ptychodera flava. The sequence continues at coordinate 25,797,012 of NC_091941.1, forward strand.
CCTTTCAGGCTCTGTAACCTTTACAGAGCCAGTGGCTGTAACTTTTGATCATTTTTAATGTCATCTACATTGTCTTGTTCTATTCCCTGAAGCGTATTGTAGGAACACCTTATTCAACTCGTCGACTCAACATGTGTATATGTGTAAACTGCGTTGTTGCTGTCGACAAGTGAATAATTCTTGTCTCGACTAGAATTCAAAAGTAAACAGTAACAATACATTTTACACGTATAGACGTTGTATGGACACGCTAAATAGTGGGTGTGTCAACATGGCTTTGGGAGTAGAACAATAACTCAATATCGACAAACGCAATAAAAAAATGAAAAAAATCATCAAACATTAGAGTTACTAGTCCTTTAACTGTTGTATGAACATTGCAGTGTTTTGTTGTGTCTGTTGAAGTATGCTTATTCAAATTCTACGCCAACAATCAGACCGATATGTTCACGTTCAATTTTATTGTGAACAATTTAATTTAAGTAATTTATCCACAGTATCTAGCATTTTTGTAACAGTGGATTATTCTGGCAAGGCTAGTCAAATGCAATACACTTTCAGGGGATAAGGCTGAACGTAAATTCTTTTCCTATGGGATGAAAATAATGATAATTTAATCAAAACTTGCAACTATTATCCCTTTGAACGGCAGCAGCAACATCTGCCAAAATAGGGGAATATATTCTGTCCCTGTCGAGCAGGCGACAAGCCTAGGTCTCACTACCGTTTAAGTATAGCTAACATCTCTGCCCACCTTTTAATTATGTCCACTAGGCACACCTGCCTAGGTCAATCAATTTGAAGTACGTACCGTATGGCAGTGATACGGTTAATACGTGCCTGTGTATTAAAAACGCGCCATCAGTTCTCGGGAAAATAGGTATACTCTGGCAAATAACAGTGTTGTATGTCATGTACTACTTGATCATTGTATGGATTTCAATCCCCTGCTGCTGACAAATACAGTGGCTAATCCGGTGGAATGCGACCGTGTTTTAATCAATATACAACGTCTTTTGACCATAGTGTGCCCTTTTTATGCTTCGACGTTTCGATTTACATATATATATTTTTGAATTCCGACTGAAAAGAAAATAGACTTTCATCTTCGTATTCATGAGACAAAATTTCCGAGTTGACTGCGAATCCGTTGAGAGAAGTTAATTCTCTGGATTATTTCAACGATTGCTATGGAAGTACCAGGCCGTTGAGCGTTTCATAGAAATCAAGCGGAGCTAAGGGGTACGGAAACATCAAGCGTCAGCTTATGGGGTCGTGGAATAGCATCATCCTCACCGCAGAATATCGACACGATGACTGTACTCTCTCACGCATAGTGCGTGAACACACTTCGAAAACAGTAGGACGGAGTTTATAAGTATAATCCGACGTTAACTACGGCGATACTGGACTATACTTTACGGACGGTCAACGTACATACAGTTAGAGCAGCTACATACTGTTTTTCTCGGTATGTCATAAGACCAGATACCCATGACATCGACGCCGATCGCCTGTGTAAGACAACTGAAGCCGTATATGTGTGTGTGTATCCCTTAAACCTTGCATACGGTGCAGATGTGCTTTTGCCTGTGGGATTCTAGCGGCTAGTCTGTGTTGCCGGCACAATTGAAATTGGGGAGGTGCACGGAGACCTCTTGTTTGATGTTTTGGAAACGCACTTCATGGAAATAGCCGTATGCTGTGACGAGAGACTCATCAAAGCCGTTGCTACGATCGCTTGAGTGGACCATACATGAGCAGTCCGAGGGTTTCGACGATTTGTAAACACACGGTAATTTTCCTTACCGTAACTCTGTCATGCAGTATGATCGGAGCCCAAGAAACCGACAAAGGTTTGTATCCAAGCTTGGTATTATGTAATTTGAGTATTTTTCCACTGCCTGTGATGGCCTAAATACATCAAAATTTTACAGCGCTTGCTCTGTAGGTCACAGTAGTAAACACAGTCCCGCGTTCAAGAACGGGATAAACACATAAGACACCATATCACACAATGTCCAACCTTAGAATGTATTGAGTGAAAACTCTCTCAAGGCAGCTATACTCTGATCGCTGTCGATCAGACGCATAAAAAGGAAACGCTCGTAAAAGAAGACGGCGCGTTATAGAAAGGCGAAACATAGTTCAGCGCTCGTCCATTCAATCAAACAAAAAAGTACGTTATTTTGAAGGAGGTCAGAAAGCCAAGGTAGTGTGTACGTTAACGGGAATAATGTTTTGTGTGCGAATGTTCACTGGGGTGTTACGAGATCAGCCTATACACTGCGCAAACAATAAGTAGTGTATTGTCATACCGTGGCGTGTGCTGGCTTCGGAACAACAGGTTTCAGGTTGAATATAAACGGGGCAGGAATACATGAAAAAATACGTAAAGTAGTTTAACTCTTCGTTGCCAGTGGGCAAACTAAACATTTTTTTACAAAATAAAAACTCCGACATAAATATACCCGAAAGACGTGCATTTTAACATTCATCCACAACTCTGTACAATTATATAGACAAATAGTTTTAATTCGAGGTGTATGTCGATTAATATCCGATGGCATGGGCGTAAAAGTGATATTTCCAGTAGTATCCAGCGTTGATGTACACGTACGCCAGAGAACACTCCAGTTTCAGTAACGTTGAGCAATAATAACGTGCGTTTCTACGTCCAACCGGATCCGAACTTAAGAAGCAATGACTTTGTTTTCAGAATTGAATGGATGCATCATACTATATACTTGGCTTACGTATAGTTGCGTAGTTACGTTATGAGATTCTATGGACATAGGTATGTTTTATTTCTATTTGTGTTTCTAGGGTCCACATGTTTTTACATACATAAGTTTCTATGTCTGTCCGTCCGTCTGTCCGTCTGTTTGTATATCTATCTGTCTGTCTGCCTGTATGCATGTATGCAGGAATGCAGGAATATATATATATATATATATATATATATATATATATATATATATATATATATATATAAAATATTACATGTGAATATATGCATATAATATATATACTATTATATATATGTATGTATGTATGTATGTATTAGTCTGGTGCCGAAACCCTGATTTTTGGTCGAACCCAAAAATTTCGGCCCCACAATGGTTCTCGGTGGTTTCTGTATCTTCAGAGCCTACTGAATCAGGATCTGCATGATGCCACCCTGGCACCCTTGGGCATTTTAATATATTCAAGATGGCCGCCAAGATGGCCGCCAAAACATGTAAGTGGTAATATCTCAGCTCTATGAAATGTTATCAAAGTCATTTTGGTGTCATTTGCCAGGTAAACAGGGCCAAGGAATTCATTTCTTTCATTGCCCAACATGTGCAACTCTTAATTTGCATAAAAATCCAAGATGGCTGCCAAAATCACCTCCAAAACAGGTAAAATGCCATATCTCAGCTCCATGAGAAGCTGTTGGAGTCATTGTGGTCTCCTTTGCCAGGTAAATGGGGTTGAGGAACTCATATCTTTCATTGCCTTATATGTACAACCCTTAATTTGCATAAAAAAGCCAAGATGGCTGCCAAAACGACATCCAAAAAACAGGTAAAATATCATATCTCAGCTCAATGAGAAGCTGTTGGAGTCATTTTGGTCTCCTTTGCCAGGTATATTGGGTCAAGCAATTCATATCTTTGATTGGCTGACATGTACAACCCTTAATTTGCATAAAATTTGCATAAAAATCCAAATACTTGTTTCAGTGTGTAAGGAGTCATATCTCAATACACTATGCCACTGATTTTGGTGTCTTTCGGCATGTTTTACGGGTCAAAAACTGGTATCTTTTGTTATATTTGCTATAAAATCAACCATGAAAATCTGGAAATTGATGCTTACAATCCAAGATGGCTGCTAAGCTTGTTTTCACAACATATATCAAGGTATATCTTAGCTGAAATTGCATCCTAGAGACTAATACAGTAAGGGTTCAAGGCTGAAGGATAAGTTTCTTTCGTTATATTAAATGTAAAATATTTCATTGAAAGCCAAAATGACCACCCAATATCAACTATGGCCACGCCAAATGGATGTAACAAAAATATCGAGTCGTATCTTAACCCACCAAGCATTCTTGAGACCTATTTTGTTGTGTTTGGTCAGGTTTTTCATTGCTTGTTTTCTGAACTGGAAAAATCTTACTTCTAATGGAGGGATTTTATCCCGTATTATAGCTATAATGATTTCCTAAAACATCACACCGTATCTTAATTTATCCAGCATCTTTGACACAAGGTTGTATGTGTTTGGGTCCGTCTGAGAGGTCATGGATTTCACATTTCCACTCATATAAATTGTCAAACAATCCATTTACATGAATTATATTATTCTTTTTTGACAGTAAAGATACTTTCGTGTTGTCCCTCTGAAGTTCTACCCTTATCTTCGCAACCGTCATGCTGCAAACAATGTTATAGTTTCTGCAATACGGTCATCCGTAGGGGCATCAAGAATACCAATGTTTGCGCTTGACACCCATCCAAAGCACTTTAAACAGTTTAATTGCAGTACAATAACGTATACCCAATATTTAATTGGATTGTTGTTGTTTTTATAATTAAACATATATACACCTTGCTCCTCCAAAAGCAATCTTTTTCACTAGTTCTAATACACTACCTGACATAAAAGTTCTTTACTGATGAGCATATGCATTTTTCCTTGTGTCTCGGAATGAAACCAAACATACATTGCAGACTAACCTGTACTGTTTCGATGACTTGTACAAGCTTTTATTGGACTATGAAAAGAAACATACCAACAACCAAAAATGTTTGCAGACAAAGAGCTACAACTGCTAGGTGCCCATATTTTGTCTTGTTATGGTACAGTGGGCTACATGCTAGCCATTTGAGCTGCAACACACTAAAACAGCTTCTAAAAATAACGAGCATAACAACTGGCACATACACATATATAACTTAGACAAGAAAAATGAAAAAAGTAAAATATTGATGAACATGTAATATACGCATATAGATATTCAGATTTATACATATATATCTCTTTTTTAATACCCGTTTGTTTTCGATTTTGTAAAACCTTTATTGTACTTTATGATCGAAATCCCAATTGGGATACGACTTCAATAAAGGCTTACTTAACTTCACTTAAATTTATATAATTATATAAATAAGGAACGGTATAGTGAACAAAGATCCAAGGTGTCAAACGGATTTCGTATTTTCTGGCAGTATAGTATAGCAAGCAACTGCCAATATAAATGGCCCTGCCAATAACAAAAGCGATGAAGATGATGTTGTGCCAGAATCTTACCGAATCTTACAGTTCTGGTCGAAAACTCGTAAATGAGTATTTTGGTACATTGTTACAGATAAGTATTATAAAACGTTTCACCAAATGATAAATGGTACGTAAACAGTTCATGTAATTGGAAAAGTGTGTTCCTCGATACCTAAAATGCGGCCAAAGATTAAGAATCAATCTCAAAGATGATCAATGATAATATAAGTTAAGGCTACATGCCTGTTTTGCGACTCTTTTTAGCGCATTGATGGTGATTTGACTTCACTTTTGATATATGTTGGATTGTACAGTTTATATGCAATTGACCCTTCAAATGTATCAAAAGATGCAACTCACACCTTACTAATATTGGTGTTTGTAAGCAATTAAACTACTCAAAGTGCTCTGAATTGTGTCAAACGCAAGAAGTTGGTATTTCTGCTGCCTATGAATGACACTATGGCAGAAACTAGAGACTTGTTTGCAGCATGACGGTTGTAAAGCTTAAGGTAAAACGTCTGACGGATGACATTAAAACTGGTTGTCCAAAGTGGCAAAAGACAAGTATCTTCATTGTCAAATCAGAAAACCATGCCTGCAATGATAAAGATATTCATAGAAGGTCTCTGCTACACCCACTTGCGGTCATCTGAGTGACTAAGTTGGTGCAAAGATAAACAAGACAGATGACTCAGGTTGGCTCAAAGACGACCAAACAAGTCACTTTTATGCAAGTGCAAATGCATTCTCAGCAAATTCGCCTCGAATAATTGAAGCTCATTTATTGTGGTTGATTGGCAAATGATAAAATGACCATTGATGTTGTATGGAAAGATACAGTTCATTATCATTTAATTTAAATGGATGGTTTGACAATTTATGTGGATGGAAATGTGAATTCCATGACCTCTCAAACAGACCAAAACACACACAACTTTGTGTCAAAGATGCTGGATAAATTAAGATACGGTATAATGTTTTACAAAATCATTATAGCGGCAATGTGGGATAAAATCCTTCCATTAGAGGTAAGATTTTTCAAGCTCAGAAAACAAGCAATGAAAACCCTGCGGCCACTACAACCTGACCAAAGACAACAAAATAGATCTCAAGAATGCTTGGTGGATTAAGATACGACTCAATGTTTTTGTGGCATCCATTTGCGTGGCCATAGTTGATATTGGGTGGTCATTTTGGCTTTCAATGAAATATTTTACATTTAATATAACGAAAGAAACTTATCCTTCAGCCTTGAACCCTTACTGTATTAGTCTCTAGGATGCAATTTCAGCTAAGATATACCTTGATATATGTTGTGGAAACAAGCTTAGCAGCTATCTTGGATTGTAAGCATCAATTTCAGACTTTCATGGTTGATTTTATAACAAATATAACAAAAGATACCAGTTTTTGACCCGTAAAACATGCCGAAAGACACCAAAATCAGTGGCATAGTGTATTGAGATATGACTCCTTACACACTGAAACAAGTATTTGGATTTTTATGCAAATTTTATGCAAATTAAGGGTTGTACATGTCAGCCAATCAAAGATATGAATTGCTTGACCCAATATACCTGGCAAAGGAGACCAAAATGACTCCAACAGCTTCTCATTGAGCTGAGATATGATATTTTACCTGTTTTTTGGATGACGTTTTGGCAGCCATCTTGGCTTTTTTATGCAAATTAAGGGTTGTACATATAAGGCAATGAAAGATATGAGTTCCTCAACCCCATTTACCTGGCAAAGGAGACCACAATGACTCCAACAGCTTCTCATGGAGCTGAGATATGGCATTTTACCTGTTTTGGAGGTGATTTTGGCAGCCATCTTGGATTTTTATGCAAATTAAGAGTTGCACATGTTGGGCAATGAAAGAAATGAATTCCTTGGCCCTGTTTACCTGGCAAATGACACCAAAATGACTTTGATAACATTTCATAGAGCTGAGATATTACCACTTACATGTTTTGGCGGCCATCTTGGCGGCCATCTTGAATATATTAAAATGCCCAAGGGTGCCAGGGTTGCATCATGCAGATCCTGATTCAGTAGGCTTTGAAGATACAGAAACCATCGAGAACCATTGTGGGGCCGAAATTTTTGGGCTTTGTGTTTCGGCACCAGACTATATGTATGTATGTATGTATGTATGTATGTATGTATGTATGTATGTATGTATTTATGTATGTATTTATGTATGTATGTATGTATGTATTTATGTATGTATGTATGTATGTATGTATGTATTTATGTATGTAAATGGGAACCAGGGATATCATTATAGAACTTTCTCATGTACTCGAAAATTTATCGTGCGTAAGATCGACTTATACGCTGTTATAAGAGAACATATTCATGTAAGTCATTTCACGTCTGATTTAACATCAAGTTGGTTTCAATGGAACTGATGAATCAGAATATCAAAATGGTTACTGCTCCTGACCGGATGACACGTTATAGATTGCGATTGGGGGGAGGAAGGAGAAGGAAAGCAAGATAGCCACCTTATTGGTTGTCGCCCAAGCTGTCACGCCAACGTCATTTCTGTCCACAGCTTCTGCGACGCGAGTTGAGAACTCGTTTGAAATATTGACCTGTCGTGTTGGTATTTTCAGCTTAGGTGAAGTAAGGCGTGCGACCATATAGCTGGGTCATGCAGAAGAGTTACAATCAGAGGCGTATAGTTTGAACACTTGACACGGCTCTTACATCTAAAACATTATGAACATGGGATTGATTTCTTTCCACGTGACGTGTAGTCGACTTGCGTCTTCCTACAGTTTTCATACAGTGTTACGAAATCATACTAGACCCGTTCAGTATCTGAAAATTAATACACCATTTGTTTTTCAAGGAGCAAGTACCCAGATCGGGAAGGAGTCAGAGGAAGAACATATTATTTTTTAAAGCGTGATGAAAAAGTTGCGAGGCGTCAAATGCGAAATAGAGTAGTTGTTTTGGCCCTGCTGGTCTTTATCTGCGGCAGTGACATATCCCAGGCGGTTACATACCAAGTTTATTCTTAATCCAGTTTGAAAGGAAAAACGTGGCAATGTTTTTGTTTCAGAAAATATCTTGCCGGCATTAGAATTCAGGGTTGTCTGACCCGCTATGCGTTGACAGGTACGTCAAGGGTCGAGCGGACGAATTTCTCTATTATAATTTTCACTTCGCGCAAATATGATCAAGGAAATTAGTTTTTTTTTATTGAGAAACAATACTTTGTCGTATCGACCTTATTTTCTCAATGTCTTTCAGGCCAGCTGAAACGTTCAGTGAGCAGTCAATGAAGCAAGTCAATGAATACGGCGTGTTGTTATTTTCGACATGGAAACCTAATTAACAAGGTCCCTACACTTGTTGACCGAAAGTTATGTTTGCTGTTTCATGTCATGATGTTCTCTGATAACATGACGAAAACTTGCTATTTGCGAACCAATATATGCACGATTACAATGTTGCCTGACATATAGTCAGATCCCACGAGAGAGAGAGAGAGAGAGAGAGAGAGAGAGAGAGAGAGAGAGAGAGAGAGAGAGAGAGAGAGAGAGCGTGAGTGAGTGTGTGTGTGTGTGTACAGGGAGAGAGATAGGGACAGACAGACTCAGGCAGACAAGTTGAAGATAGAAAGTCAATCATTAGCTTAGTTTAATATTATTCAGACTTCCTTTCAATGATATAAAAATAGACATGAGACAAAATCAAGCGAGAGTAAATTTGGATGTCCCTCTTCGGCCATTCTCCGTAATTAATTCACCTACGTTATCCGACGGCTCAATTACTCACAAAGATCGGCTCACACTCAACAAGTTATGATCATATTTCGCTCGGGTGACATATTGCCACTCTTGAATTATTACCTCGTAACAAAACTATTTTCATCAACGGTCATTATCCATGGTTAATTTCGGGTCACATCACTTTCCCAGCGGAAAGAAACAAGAGTTGAGTCATATTAACGTCGAAAATAGAAAATACGAATGTTCGAAGGCGTGCATGAGATTATTGTCAACTTTTTGGTCTTAGTCCGTTTTGGCAGGGTGTGCAGTCGTCGCATAGCTGTATTTCCAGCCTGGGACATTTACATCCTATACAATCTAATACATATATACGTACATAACTATTGATTTATATTTAGATGACACAGATACATATATATATGAGTAAATATAGACAAGGATACATACATACATACATACATACATACATACATACATACATAAATACATACATACATACATATTTCTGCATATATATATATATATATATATATATATATATATATATATGTATACATATATGGATATGCGTATATGCTATACAGATAGATGGATAGATATGTTTCTCTTTCCCCTCCCTCTCTCTCTCAGTCTGTGTCTGTCTAATTCTTTATCTACTTTGATGTGCAAAACCATCTCTTCACACGAGCGGTCTTCATTCGCAGTTCGCAGTGATCATGTTTGAAGCTAAAGAAATGTCTGGGGAATAGAGACTTCGGGTGCTTCTACCCGTTAGATCAAAGTATACTATACAGATGAAGTCGCGACGGTCTTCTTGTTCACGATCAGCTCTTCAGGCAGACAGCGCATTATCGGACGCAGCTCTATAGATGACTCGAAGAAGACCCACACAAAATACGGAGACGAGGCCATAGTCTGTGTGCTTTAATATCCAGGGCCTGTGATAGAGCGCACCAGCTGTAATATTAGGGGTTATCGATTTCAGGAGCTACGTGACTTGTTATATTGCTTGTCCAATTTCTTGATGTAACAATAATAGACAGTCAGGTTAAGCTCGGCATACTTAGATATGATTTTCTCCTTTTTTGATATACACAGGCAAGTACTAGAAACTTCCTGCAATCACTGCAACCATTGTTTTCGGGCAAACTTTCCGTTTGTGCAGATAGAATGTAAATATCCTAGCGCGATTGTAAACGTCACGCACATGAACATCTGATAGTTTTGTGTCCATTCCAAGATTACTAGTTTGTGTAAAGGCCTAGGATAGGTTCAAAACGTTTGTGGACGTGACGGTGACAAATGGTATAGAGAGAGACAGACACAAGGGAAGAAAGACACAATGTCTGACAGTTTGACAAAGACGGATAACACTTTTTCTTCGTCACGGAGTAGTAAAATGGAATGGCACAGAGCACAAGCACATTAACCCCAGGGAAAAATAGACCCTCGAAATTGAATTGCGTCTTCGCCATGCATATAATCTACAGTGGAAATGAGAGACCTGAGAAAACCAGCTCGTGCGTTTACAGCGATTTCCTGCAGATGTTAAAGTCTGTGCCATATTTACAAAAAACATCCTATTTCGAAGTGGCGGTTACATTTGAAGAAAACTGCCGTAAAGGACAACATCCCATCTGGTCAATCAATAGATATTTGCCCATAACATCGTGACTGCAGAGGCCAAAAAGTTGTTTCTGATCATATCTTCCATCCAAAAATGGGGCGATCACACACATTCTTTCTTAATTTCAATTTACTTGTGCGGGCAATCAGTCAGCTCTCCAAACATTAAGTTGATGTTTAAACTTTATGTGTTGTATTTAATTTTGGCTATTTATATAACGGGGTGGGGTGGGAGTGGGGGTTTTTTGCCAAACCCCATTGCAAGTAGACCTGAATGTATACTAGTATTATGATTGTAATGTGAAAACCAGTATCTTCTTTTATCCTCTAAATCTGATTTGTAAAGCCCAACCCTAAACAATACCGTATTAGCGCGACGTGCAATGTAAATGAGTAATAGCCAGACTTTATGTCCGCACTCAAAATCAATTTGACAAGATAGCATGCAGTGCTTAGTATATTTCACTTGCAGATATGAACCCGAAAATGTTGATTATTCGACACGTTAGCAAGTTGAGCCAACATTGTCGCTGAAAACGAAAATCAAACTGAAAATCGCCACCTAAGTATTTCTGTAACTTTTCTTGTCTGTTACCTCACAATCTGTGCCCAATCCTTTATATACCATCTGGCCTATACACAAACGTTTTGATGGCACGCGTTCGTCAAACCATTTAAAAAAGAAACCAAACAGGAATGCGTCCGAGGTAAGATAAGGCTCTGGCGAATATACAATAAAATACTTGTCAGAACTAAAACGGGTTTGGAGTGATTGCGTACAAGTAGCGATAAAAATAACACGGTCATCACGAGTGAGTAGAACTCAATTACTTTGAAAGACGATATTAGAATTCTGAACTTTATCCGGGACCGCCATTGTAACATCGCTTCGCGGTTACTTCAGATCGATGCCACGGAGACTGACTTCCGATTGTAAAATACGAATGGAAAGCCGTAAAAAATGAATTGGTTATCGACATCCAGACGGGCGGTAATTAAGTCATAAAATCTTTTGCCATCTACCAACTGTTTGCTCACCCATTAGGCCTTATGAATCGATGTTGTGTTTTCCCAACTGGGAGCCTTGAGTGGGCACCTTATTCCCGTTGTGAATTCTAAGGCTATTCTGTCTTTGCAGTGTTGCATATATGTAACCGCTGACCAGGTGAGTGTAGAAGACCAAAATTGTTTGGAAGAAATAATCTAACCTTTTCGACACGCCTATAAGTGTCCCTTCCTCATTATGAAATAACTGCTTGCCTGAGGGCTCCTTTTACGGTGAACAAATACAAGTACACCCCTTAGGATACACTACAGTTTTGCATTGGCCAAGTTTCTGCAGTGTTGTCTTCTTTTCATTTTATTGTCTATATTATTTTGACTTTCGACAGTTCTAATAAAATTTACTGAGTGAGGTATTATTTAGCTCTTCTTCCTCGGCAATGACGGACTTTACTGGAAATACCGGGATTAAATCACTCTGTCGGACGGACGGTAGTAGATTCTCCGCAAAAGTTACTGATAATAGGAAAACATCGCATTGTTCATGAAATGCGACACGCATGAATCTTGCAGTTGGTTAAGGCCGACTATGATCCGACACCCACGAGTTTGTTCGGGATTTTCATCGTTGTGAAAAATAGCGTCCGAGAAGAGGTGTCTTCCATTTGGCGTTTTAGTAAACAGCGTAAGCACCAGGCGGCTCGACGAAGCGAGACTCTGGGTCGTCCATCATTTCGTTTTTGAAGGGTTATAAATTATGACTGCGTCTACAAGGAATATTAACTTCAAAATTCCGTCGGCAGAATCCTGACATTTTAATATTTGCACCGGGCATCCGTGTTTGCGAACAGTCAACAAAAGTGCATAAGTGCGTATAGTCAATTAGATTAAGTAATTCACACGAAGGAAAGGGTTTTCTACATTGAAGCCTTGTACACACAAGTATACTGAAGTATTTTTTCAGGCTACAGTTACTTTCCCGCCCGTCATTCAACTGCATTCAACTCCCGCTAACCTAAGGCGTTTGCACTTTTCACTTCGTCCGCCGTGCCAGATACATGCAGTAGACTTGCTGATTGTTTGAACAGACAAAACTTACAAGCTTTTAAATCGTTGCCACTCTGCCTAGACTCTGCATCCCAACGCTTCACTTTAGGTATCGAGAGCAGATGAACTTTTGTATCTATTGGCAAACGGAGTGAGATGGTATCGTTTTAAAACGTGACGTCATGTACCCCGTGTTCCAGGAAGTGCTCACTCTCCTCAGAAGCTCTGACATCACTTTTTGGTTACGCAGCTTAAATGCATCTTTCTTTTTATGCAGTAAAGGGTATTGTATGTGCAGGTGCTTTGGTTGGTAATTGTCGTTGGTCCTTTCTGAACAGCAATTTCGGAAATCCCACTGTCATAAGTGACTTTGTATGCCACAATCAGTGTACCGGGAAGTCTCGCATCCAACGAGATTTGTACTTTTGCGGCTCTCTCTCTCTCTCTCTCTCTCTCTCTCTCTCTCTCTCTCTCTCTCTCTCTCTCCCTCCCTCTCTCTCTCTCTCTCTCTCTCTCTCTCTCTCTCACTTTTGGCATCCTCATTTGAATTGGATAACGGAAATTTAACCACAGCGTCGACCAACTTTCATGCAATAAATCATCGACAAGAAGATTTTGATGACAGCGTTGGGACATCAATCGGGAGATTGTGTAGTAATCTTGATTGCATTAATATAGACAAATATTCTTCGGTTCCCTGCAGACAGACTCGACACATTATCAAGAGCTAATCTCTCAATCCTTCGCGGTTGTCAAATCTCTGCACAGATGTTAGAACATTTTATGACAAACGAGATTGAGTACGAGTGTTTGCAATTCCCTTCCTGATCAAAACATCAAGGGTATATATATTTGGAACTGTGCAATCAGGGAAGCCGAACTAATCCAACCTCGATCGCCAGACATCAATAGTCTTTCATCACTATCGTGTAACATGCTTCAATTTATCAGAAATTGACGCTCGCCAATTTGTATGTAAGGGCCTTGAACATCTCCTTCGAGGGTCTAGTTATATTGTAATAGCTTTCCGCGGTTTCGTCTCTAATCACTGTCTGCGTCGACATTTGTCAGTCAGCATGTTACCGGTAACGTTGAATTTTTCAAACCTCCAGTAAATATCGCCCTCGCTCCATCTGCCTGTTTTCATGCCTCCATAAAACTAAATTTCAATAACTTGTACTCAGTTTAAAGCTTTGCTGTGAAATAGTCAAGGCATTAAAATATTCCGTCTATTCAATGTGTGAATATGATGTTGCTGTTCATTCACCAACCTCTACAGTTTCAAGTTTTTCGCATGGTTTTGTCATCACATGTTCTGAGCTCGTTCATAGCAGTTGTCCAAAGTTCATTTTTGATTTTCTTCAAGTTTTTTTTTACTGAGTTTCTTCGTTTAATAGCAAACACTGTAAAGTAGATATGTGCCTCTCCAGTGAATGGCATTGACTTTATATTAAGTAATTGAAGAGAAACCGTCGTCGGAACTGCGCCTTTGCGAGTTTCTTGTTTACAAACAATGTATTTCGTGCACGATATCGAGATGCACCTAATCATCATAGCGGCAATAGTTAAATTATACGATGTAGATTATGACAGACATGTTTTAACTTTCAGCAGTCACCATCATACCTTAGATACAGTGTTTACATTGGTCGTATGGGTCCCATACGACCATTGAGCGCAGTTCGACCGACGACTGCATCCCTTTAAGTTCATCGTGAACTTCTTGTATATTGATCACAGACCTACTGTGTCGTCGCGAAACCAACTTTCGGGATAATATCTCCATCTTTGAAAGTATATCACCCACATTCTATGGGGTCCGTTGGAACTTGTATGGGAGAACCAATAGAAAAGTCCAAAACGCCATAAAACAAGTTACCAATTGACAGATCACACGATCAGGGGGATCACACGGTAATTAACACGTCACGTGCGCGCGTCGATAAAGAAACATTGAAACGTTAGAAAATACGTTGATATCAATTCAATATGTACCTAACTCGGTGTTTTCCTGAAGTATCTGTCATCGAATGGGTAATTTATCGGTGTGTAAAGTACAACGCAGTTTCCATTTCCTTTGTTGATAACACTAGAAGAAGGTTATATAATTTATTTGATGAAGAAAGGATGTGGATCGCCGCCCATAGAGGGATTTACTTTACAGCAACTGCTGTGGAGCCCTGTTCACTATCCCATCATGCATTTATGCATTCGATCATCCATTGTAACCGCAACGACTGGCACACTACAAAAACGACAAGTACAGCACTCAGAGCAATGAAAAGAGAAACTGCTGTCTTGCAATGATATACAATTATATATATATGTATATATATATATATATATATATATATATATATATATTATATATATGTATATAATTATATATATATATATATATATATATATATATATAATATATATATATATACAAAATGTATACAATGTGCCCTCCCGGTTATCACCATAATGGCTTTATGGCAACCTCTGAATTTGGGCACAGAGCGTACGGTTTTACACATTGTTGAGGATTGAAAATATGGACTCACCAGAGTGCTCCAACGGCAATACATACCATGAGCGAAGCATAGTGCAAACAGTGAACGCCCCTTATATTACGCAAGAGGCTGCCCAACAATCTCAGAGTGCTCTAACTACTATTAAAGCAGTGAGCAAAATACACAAAATGTATACAATGTGCCCTCCCGGTTATCACCATAATGGCTTTATGGCAACCTCTGAACAAAAAAATTTTATTCGTCAAAATATGCAGCTGATGAAACTTCAAATCTAAGGAGAAGCTGATATAGATCGATTGGGTACTTCTGAGAAGCAGTTGAACCAACCGTGACTGATATCACAGGCCTACAAAATTTGTTATCAAATATCTACCAACACGAGTCATAAGCTTACGTGTAATATATACAGTGTCCCTATAGTCATCATCAGGGGGCGATCGTAGTACTTCTGAACCACAAGTTCAAATTACAGGCAAATATAAATCGGGCACATTAAATGCCGGCGTCGATGTGTCCGAACCGGACCGAAACAAGAAGATATATCGGTACAGCGGTGAATGAATATCTGTCAATTGCAGATTCTATCTGACGGCTGGACATCAGTTTAGCTCTCGTGCGTGTCAGTCGGGTCAGCTGGCCTTGTTGTGCAAATTTCAAAAGATATGAGACACGTATAGGTTGCTATGACGTGGAGTGTATTTAACGAATTGGTGTAGGCAGTTTGATGGATTGAAAGGATATTTACAAAAGACGTGAGAAATAACAAAGTTTACTGTCATAAATATTGTTTCCAATACGGTTTCTGAAGGTATAGCCAATATCCAGAGTATGCTAACCTGTCTTATAGTGCTTCTTCTCCGATGGTGCACATTTGGGTAAAGGAGGTAGGGTTTCACTCTCAATATTTATATAGAACACCATATGACCAGTGGATAGTGTTGCATGTAATATTCACACAATTCATTCTGAGTCATACGATATGACAGTAATTATTCAAACAGATGTGTCTTTTAAAGTGGTTAGAGTATCTTACTTCCTCGGTTAATAAATTAAGACATGGGCACCAAAGAGCACACAGCGGGGGCTTGAGTGGCCGAGCTCATATTGATACAGGTAATTTAAGTCGGTTAAAGATGTCATGTACGGCCTTTTCATTCCAGAGAAAAGAAGTACACAGTGACCTATTTCTTCGCATTCGTCTTTTAACTCCCTTCAAAAGTTGTTTATGAAAATAAATACTGCGAAAAGTGACCGAGATTTGTATTCCGTGACTAGCATTCTACCCCATGCCATCACAGAAATGCACGAAAGTTACAGGTGTCCTTGTATATCTAAGAGAATGCAAATATTCTTGATACCAGTACACAGGGGCAGATTGGTATGCCCAAATATCAATCGGACCGTGTACATCTATACGTATACCTAATGACAGTTTCAAGAGGAATACCAAATTCCAATTTCGCACTAATGCCAAAGCAGATCATCGAGCGATGATGATGCAACCCTCCAACCCAATCGTATAGTTAACAGGGACTATAGGCTCCTATCGGTGCCGAGTTTCTGTACCCCGGTACGGCATACCCATTTCAGCCTACACAAAAATATGCTTTTGTTGATGTTCCTCTAATTAGGTACTAATCAAGACTTCATAAGAAATGATTACGTAACATAACGTAGATAGAAAAGTGATATTGTTCCGAAAATATTAATAATCCGATATTGTTATCAGAAACACATTCTCTGTGCACGATAACAACACAGCACCGGGAGTAGAAATCCTATTGGTTCGTTCATGCAATCCACAAGAAATGTATAGACGTATAGATGAGCAGACCGATCGATCTATCAATCGATAGATGGAAACAGACAGACAGACAGGCAGACTGATAGATAGATGGATAGACAGATACGTATCAGATCGTATCTTCGCGAAATGGTACTCCCCTAAAAGAGTTTCACATAAGATTAATGCCCGATGCTTGTATAAAAATTGAAAATATAAAAATTTGTGTGAGTGCGCAGTGTTCTGTTGGTTGCTTATCGAAATTTGTACATCATCTATTACTTGATAAGGAACAGGTCAGTTTCTTCAGCCTGGGGGGGGGCCGGTGGATTCATGGGGGGGTTCACCCTGTTTTTGACTTTGGTGATAGGGGGGTCACCATGTTTTTGAAATGCCCAATAGGGGGGGTCAGTGTGTTTTTGAATTTTGACACAGGCTCATCATTGCCTAAAATGCTAGTGTCAGCCACAAAATTCATCATTCAGTTGTATTTTTCGACGCGCCCTTCGGGCGCGTAACTTTAATAATCAGTCATATTGTTCAGCACGCCCAACTTAAACATATCAAGCATACATACATCAGAGATATCTGTATGTTCAATATTTTTCAGCGTGCTCTTCAAGCTCATTACTTTAATATATCATACATTTTTCAGCATGCCCTTCAGGTGCATGACTTTAACATACAAGGCATATATATCAGAGATATCAGGATGTTTCATATTGTTTGGCGCGCCCTTCGGGCGCCATACTTTCAGAGATATCTTGATGTTTGCTAAGTGAAAGTGTACCATTATGAAATCTGCATTTCATATGAAAAGGATGACAAATTCCTGATACTTTTCTGTTCTTTCTGTGAGAATTCAGTATGAGAAAGCAACATGCACAAATATTTCACAATATATATTTGATACAGTGACTTATTTTAGAGATAGAAAAATGACAAGATATCTTTCCTTCTCATTGATGCAATTATTTTCCTTTGTTTCATAGGTTTTCTGTAGAAAGATGCTTTTTTATGAACAAAATAACAGTTAAAAAGGCAGTTTTTGTCATTATTAGCTGTGCTTTTATGGTTTCAATGTTACACAAGAAAAGGTCCTCTCAGACACTGTACACATCAGATTTGGCTAAAAAAGCTCTCTATGGCTCCTCAGTAGAGTTAAAGGCGGAGCCTCCCTTTAAAAGGGCGCCAACCTATAGCGGCGTTCATTGTGTAAGTGGACTCCAAACAGGCAACATGAGGACACACGCTCCAGAAAATGCCACTTTTTAGTTTTTTCCGACCGCAAAAACGCTGACAGACTGCCAAGCGGTCAGCATGAAGCTGCTGCCGATCGAGCTCTGTGGTTATATTCAAATTCTAACGTAACTGGAAGACGTTTTTTAAGGAAATTCGAGTTTGGTGCTGGGGAATAAATGACCGTTTGCAATTTGAACCGACCGTCAATCAAACGGTTATATAAGCTCTATTTGCAGGATTAGCAAAAGGTGACAAAAGATTGAAATCAGTTTGTGTAATTAATGTAATAGAAATCAAACATCGCACTGGCCATGTGTTTGACTGGGAGGAGAACTCCACTAATGCGAAAACCTGGGATTGAAAAGTGCGGCTTTAATTGGATGGTTGGCAAGTCTTAACACCCATCAAAGTTTTTGATTCACTGCTTTTTCCTCTTTGATATTAATGATTGACATCCATTTCTGTACAACAGTTCAGGACATCTGGTTAAGCAGAGAAAGTGTGAAATACATTCACAGCTCATTCAAAATACAGCTCATTCAAAATGTACTGTATTTAAACTTTAAGATTGACACTTTGAAATTCCTATCTTACAACTGACATGTCAACAATTACACTAAAACATAGAATGACTATTTAAAATATAAATATATATAAAATGTAAAATATAATATATATATATATATATATATATATATATAATTTATGTCCATCTTTTGTTTTACCTTTGTCACGCCCGGGGGGGGGGGTGTCACCCTGTTTTAGAAATTTGGAATAGGGGGGGTCACCCTGTTTTCAAAATTTGGAATAGGGGGGTCAGCCACTTTTTGACGTCGGCAAAAACTAATCCACCGCCCCCCCCCCCCCGGCCGAAGAAACTGACCAGTCCCTAAGGAACAGGTTGGTGTTTGTAGGTCGCGTAAATGCCTCCACTGAAGTGCTGGTTATGTACGCACATTAGCAGATCGTGATACCGAGCACTCAGAGCGCCCACAGTACGAAGATGGATACCATAACCCGTAACGAGCCGGTTTTACTTTGAGTATGTGGATTTTCCCAAATAAATACATAGCATTTCAACGGACGAGTTGTGAGGTTTAGTCGCCTACGATATGCACTAATTCGTTTACGTGCACACCAGGTAATGTTGTCACTGTTGGGTAAACTCTATACCCACACCCACATCTCAGCAACGAAACGCCTCCACGGAAGTATAAATTCAAAATAACCTGTGACATGAGAGCTGAGTACAATGTTTTACATTTCCTGTTCAATACCATCGTCGTATATACCGCGCAGAACGAGAATCTAGCTGATTTGATAATCTTGACGTTTTCACATGAATGTTGTTATAGTTGATTTCTTTGATTAATTATGCTTCGCATTTGCGAGCGCGGGAATGGCGTCGCGGAAGTTTTATCAGCTCAATGTAAGGCAACACTAGGGAGGCTCGTAAGGAGAGTGCTTGGCAAGATACATGACCATTTTCTCAATAACTGTTTCACCCGGCTGCTCTTTAAAACCATTTATTCTATTCCCGTGACTCTATTGGATTACGTCAACGAAGAAGAGTACAAATACATTGAACATAAATATCGCCCTTCGGAAGCCAGGGGACATTTGGTCTTTCGCTCCTAAAATGCGTCTCAATTTCAACAAAATGCTAAACGTTTAAGCGCACGCAGTTATGTATCGGTATTCAAACTTGTTTTATCAAGTAAAGGTGACTAGTTACTAACGACTCCGAGCAAGTACATGTGGATTTATAAAGATCCCAAACTCCAGACCACATGACCATGTTTATCTATGTATATATGAGTTTTGTCGAAGCGTTTGCGTACATTCGCCGGTCTTTGCAGACAACTGAGAGTGAGTAAAAAAGCGCGAGGATATGGCCTCCAATTCAAATAGGGTCAACGGAAAAGCAAAGCCGCCCACTCAATAAAAGGAACGAGGTTCATTATATCGTGTCCAAGGCGCGCTGACTCCTTTCTCTGCTCAAGGAATGGCTCCCCAGCTATATTCTCTGCGCTAGCGTTCCGTTGAAGCACGCTACGAATTGCGGGAATGTTTTCCTTTATGGCGGTTCTAACGTCAAATGCCAGACGCCCGAGGAGAGAGTGGTTATTCAGAATACAGTTCACAGAGACGGAGGTGATATGCATCAAAATTATATTCAGAATTAGAGATCAAATCTTCCTTTTGTCGTGTAAATATTTCAGTCATGGAAATCAGCGTTAGACTTAGCATAGTAACGCTTGTAATGGGAACATCTGCGTTTCTGTAATCATTTTATTGGAAGAATTTTATTTTGCACAAAGGCAGGAACGTCGATGTCGTTAATGACTGAAGATAAAATTGACTTGTGATTACGTGCATACGTTCATACACACATGTTTGCAGCGCGCACACACACACATACACAGATATATGTGTATATATATATATATATATATATATATATATATATATATATATATATATATATATATATATATATATATATATACATATATATATATATATATATATATATATATATATATATATATATATATATATATATATATATATATATACATATATATAAGGTTGCCGCCTTAGTTTTTCGAAATTCGAAAATTTTATTTTCCTGAATAGAGTTAAGTTAAACACAGGGATGGCGGCAATTTTAAATTGTAAATATCGGTAAGTCTTGGGTTATTTGTTTCTAGTACCAAAATTTGCACGGAGACCTCTGATTTTTATTCTTGATTTTGAAAGATAATGGTTGAAAGATTTCTTAGGGAAACTTTGAGCAAAAGTTTAAGTCTTTCCCTTTCGAGGCGCATACTACCTTAAACATATATTGATAATTATTGATTATGCAGTGTTTCTATGACTGTGTACTACATATATATTATCATAATATTTGTCGATAAAGGTAAAAGACGTATACGAAGCAATTTCAACAGTCTTAACATTTTCTGATCGGCAGACCTTATTCTTAATGTGAGTCACATACTGATACGTCGTTAAGACAAATTTGAAATTCTTTAAGAGCCAGTAATCGATCTGCTAAAAGACCAAGCTTCGGGTACATGACGTGGTTCAAACGATTTCAGTGTGTGTATCTAGCGTCGATATCTCTCCCTTGGAGTAGACGTACTCTTATGCACTCTCTGATATCAATCTTAACGTGTGTATTTGTCAGGGCTATCGACCTTTATCTGCGACCTCGACGTTACTGGGACGCTTTCTTTTTACTGACGGTAAGAAGAACGCGGAATCCCCGATAAAACAAGCTACGCTATATCTGATGTGGAACGTGCGCGAATTCGAAAAATACAGCTCTACACTTACACTGGTTAACAGCAAGTGTGACGTCTTCACATTCATTCGCGTATTTCCGACTTTGCCTGTCTGAATGTATGGAATAAAAATCCACATTGCGTAACCATCCGGCACGGATTCTGCATCAAATTCAACTTTACAAGCACAGTCACAGCATTTGAAACGACCTGCAGTGCATCTCACTAGGTAGTTTTCACGACCTCAGTCTGCAACAGACGATAGCAAGATACCAGTGTTTACCTGCATGTGTTCGCACACATCATCCCTGGACAATGCGAGGAAAGCGACATCTCCTATAGGCTGTGTTTCTTTGCCCCAAAAACTTTACAATGCATGACTATAACACTAATAACATTCAATCAAGAACGGGGCACCTGGAGAACAGTGGATCCAGTACTCGCCGGCGAACTAAAATACATTTGCTCATGGAAATTAGCTTTACTCTTGACTGAAAGGGGTAACATGGTATGGGCAAGGGTTGTGAATACCGGCTCGGAATCCTAGGTGAAATCATTTAAAAAAGAAGGCCTATCTTAGCATATTGAGACACAAGAATGTTTGTACGCGCCTGTCAGATGGGCAGCAGATACACTCCAGTGAAAAGGAAAGTAATAAAATTATACGGCACAACACTGCATTTTACGCCCCGTAGCAAATATTTCAGGACCATTGCCACTATGTCGATGTTCCTGATGTGAACTGTTTGTACTGTTTCTTGTGTTGCATTGGTTTATATTGTTATTGCTCAGAGTGCAACAACATTCCTAGAGTAATTCATGCCTAAAGTACGCAAGGTGGGATAGTTTCATGCCGAAAAATATGCTGACATAGTGCAACATACTGTTGAATTTGTACTCGACTACAATCTTGCAAAATCGAGTTCTAATGAGTTTCCCAAAAAAGAGCAACATGTCACCATCGCTATCACAGAGACAGTCAAAATCTATCAATCTGGGAAACGCGATCTCTTTAGTAATAGTAATAGTAATCGGATATTTGTCTCGGAAAGTGAAATATCAGAATTCCCTGATTGCTTTCCCTTTGTAATTCGGTAACCGCATTCCGCTATTTAAATCGAAAAGTCCGCTGTCATTGAAATTGAAGATGAGCTGAATGACGGCGTAATGCGAGTAGATTGGAATTCAAAGTGGGAAATCGCCCGCGTATAACGGTGGCATCTTATTAGCTATCGGCGATGGCAAATTGGCGTAAATACCCTAGCAACGTCCAGGGCGAGTTCATCAGTTTTACAACTAAACCAATAACTTGGGTCAGTGATTTAGCCAAATAATCAAAGTTAATCAAAGTTAATCCAAACATCGAGGTCACTCCTTTCAGCGATATTGAAAAACAAAACTGATTCGAGGGTTACAGCCATGGTTGTTCTCTAGAGTCTTACCTCTGCTTGGTTTCAACGTATTTCTGCAACTAAGTTTAAGATATGCACTTCTAAGAGACTTTGCTGGATATATTTGATACGATTCGTTTGGATATGAGACGGGCTTCAGACAACCTACAAAAATCGTACCCGGCGGCTGTATTCCATCCCCATCGCGCAGAACGGAAACCCTAGGGCGTGCCATTCACTTTTTCTGAAATTACTGGCCGGTTGAACTTGGAGCTATCAAATGCTCTGTTATCCACGAAGGACTATAAATGCCCTTGATTGCTTTCTCCTTTTCCGTTAGCACGCAGTTGTACAAACATCTCCCCAATAATCGCTGGCCATATGCTCGGCTCACCCAAGACAAAAACGGAAAGGGTGCGCCGTCAAACAAAGTAGTACTTATTATATTGGCATGCAACCAACTGATTGCGTTTACACGTCGAGATGGACGACCGATATTGAATATTTTAATCTGTTGTATGGCAGTGTGTGCTATATGTGATTAAAGATAGCACCGTGTGTTTTGGAACTGCTAGAGGATGAGAGAATATGATAAAATCAATAATGCATATTTCCCCTAACGTTTGTATCTATCATGTGTTGGATAGGCAGATAGGTAGGTATGGGGAAGTGTAGCTACGTATGGCCTCCGTCCAGAAACAATGAGACAGGCACAATAAAAGTACGTGATAACGAACATATATTTTCCTCGGTCAAATTTTAAGGCCACAAGCTTATTGATTGTTAGGAAGACTTTAGTTAGAATAGATTAACTGGCGAAAATGATGGTTTGCGTGAGGAAGTTTAAAAGTTAATAACACGAAAGGCGTCCATGCATGTTTAAAATGATGAAAAGGATGGCAGATTTCTCACTCGTGTTGCACAGATACGACGGTCGATAAAGCGACTCAGTCATTCGCTGGAGACATCATTTTTGTCACTCATGTAGGCCAGTCCTCTCTTGAAATAGCCTGACAGACAGCTTGAAAAACGTAACATTAGTTCAGGTTACAGGCAAACCAGTTAAAGACTATTCCAATGTCTTCCTGCTCATGAACTTTAACAAACTACAAGCCTATGGTACATACTGTAACTTAGTTTATATTTTGACACTGATCATATATCATTGATACCTTACTATTATTTAACTTCATGGCATATTTTTAGCTCCCATAGCCATATGTATATATGGCAATGGAAGCTATTCTTATAGGCTAGGGAAATGTCTGTATGTATGTATGTCTGTATGTCTGTATGTCTGTGTGTCTGTATGTCTGTATGTCTGTATGTCTGTATGTCTGTATGTCTGTCCGTCAACATCAAAAACTCCAAAACCGCTGTACATTTCATCTTGATATTTGGTGTGTACATGGATGATGGGCTGTAGATGAGATTTTGTACAAATGAAGTTGTCATTGCCAAAATATGCAAATTAAGTGAAAAAATGTAAAAACAGTCAAAATTGAAAAACTCAATAACCACTGAGCAGATTACATGAAAAATTAGCATGTAAGTACTTTGGGCTGACATGAAATGATTGTGCACATCTTGGGTCAGTATCTTGGACTTGGTATTTTTCATGATTTTTTTTTGTAATTTTCTCCCATTTTTGGTCAAAAAATCTCCTGCTCTGAAACCACAAGTCCGATTGATTTGAAACTTGGTATGGAAGTGCATAGGAGTGACCTTTCCCAAATTTGGGCAAATCGTGGTGAAATTTGCATATTTTAGTTTACACGTCCATAGACTCCCATGTATAAGGCAGATCTCCATAGACTCCCATGTATAAGGCCACGAAAAATAAAAATTTAGTTTCTCATCGTATTCATATTGCAAAAAGGATGCAGTGACACAATTTTTAGTCCCCACGGATGAAGTCCAGTGAGCTTCTGTGCTCTCGCTGTCGCTAGTAACGTTCGTAAATTACGAACAAAAATGAAAATTTACGAAAAAAAATAAATGCCCGATCGGCCATTTACGAATAATTTTGTTATTTTTGAAGCCTGATTTTCGGTTAAGATTATGAATTCCGGGGAAATACTGTCATATCTCGTCTTTCAAAAACTACTCTGCCCCTATCATCGACGCATTGACATATAGCTTTGGACTTTGACCTGTGCTAACATGAGCATGCGCGAAAAGGTTTCTAGATCCCCAGGTCGTGTACTCTCATACTGGTGTGCCATGCATTACGGTAGTTTCGAGACACCCAAACACTCACACGCTGTCAACTTTCCGAATGGACGGATGAAGCGGATCGAGGGAAGTGGGCAGTTACAAATGCTTTAGATGGATAGTATCCTCAGCTGGGAAAGAAAGTTAGGGATAAAAACGGCAACTGATATGAAAAAAATTGGAAACAATCAAACCACCGAGAGGAATCAAGAACAGTCAGCCTGAAAGAGTGTCGAACTGCAGTCCGGACCGCGCATGGTTGAACGACATACCGCAAAGTGTTTGTCTGTGCATTGAGGCAAAAGCGAGCCGGAAATCTTAGCCGGAAATCTTATTGTCATAGATTTGTCATTTGATGATATGCAGATTGAATTTTTCTTTGAAATTTCCAATTTTAATAGGTTTCCTTCAAAATATTTTAAAGAAACTGTCTGAGCAAGTGTTTTGAATACTGATAGTTTTCTCTAATGCTCCAGAGACAATGCTGTGCACAGTTGCACCGTACGACGAAAGTTTATCCAGACAAAAAAAAATAATGATCATCTGCAGCGTTTTAAAAATGTGACTGTCTCAATGAAAACATTAGCAGGATCACCAGTTTCAGTTTGCGGACGTAAATTTGCAGTTACAGACTGCCAAATGTTCTGATCAGTGGTTGTCTTAAAAGAATTTTAGAGCTGAACATGGCATAATTACTGCAGCTTATAGAGGCACCACCTAGTACCTATGGATGACATCCATACTTTCAAGGTAACAGAGCTTTCCCAATATGAAAAACAGGGGACAGATTTTCTAGCATCTAAAACTTGTGCAAACACTGATAATATTAATGACCACTTAATATATTAATATATATAATAATCAACCACTGAGAAATAAAATAATGATAAAGATCGATTAATTGAATAACATTCATGGGCCGGTTTACCAAAATGACACACCTTATTGAGACAAGGAAGAAATTTCAATGTTACAAGCATTTATGACCATGATGTACTGTGTTATGCAATGAATCTTTTGAAATGCATATCAAAATGTGAGTGTTAATCGTCACAAAAAACTAAAAAGGAATTTTTCATTTGCCTCTGTCTCTCATGAAATCAGTCATCTTTTCTATCCCCTTAAAATCATTCATTGAGTACCAGAAGTGCTTGTTGAAAATTGGCGAGCTCAGCATTACATAATTTGTGCTTACTAATATTTTTTGAACCCAATTCGTAAATTTACTAACAATTTTGAAAGGCCAGGGAGAGCACAGAGCTTATAGATTGGGTCATGTCCGTCTGTTCGTCCATCCGTGAGTCCATCCGTTCACGCAGATATCTTGGATATTTTGACAAAATGTCATGTGACCTTGATGACCTTTGATCTCAAATATACATATTTGTCCATAACTCAGTAACCACAAGTGCTACCACCCTTCATATATGGTATGATGGGACAGCTTGTGACGCCACATATTGTACCTCATTAATTATGCATATATCTAATTTTGAGCAAGCCAATAGAGCTAGAGGTCTGATTTTTGGTATATAGGGATAACTTAGCAATACAATTTTTTTGACAAAATGTCACGTGACCTTGGTGACCTTTGACCTCAAATATACATATTTGTCCATAAATCAGTAACCACAAGTGCTACAGCCTTCATGTATGGTATGATGGGACACCTTATGACGCCACATATTGTACCTCATTAATTATGTGCATATCTAATTTTGAGCGAGCCAATAGAGCTAGAGGTCTGATTTTTGGTATATAGGGATAACTTAGCAAAACAATTTTTTTGACAAAATGTCACGTGACCTCGGTGACCTTTGACCTCAAATATACATATTTGTCCATAACTCAGTAACAACAAGTGCTACAGCCTTCATGTATGGTATGATGGGACACCTTATGACGCCACATATTGTACCTCATTAATTATGTGCATATCTAATTTTGAGCGAGCCAATAGAGCTAGAGGTCTGATTTTTGGTATATAGGGATAACTTAGCAAAACAATTTTTTTGACAAAATGTCACGCGACCTCGGTGACCTTTGACCTCAAATATACATATTTTTCCATAACTCGGTAACCACAAGTGCTACACCCTTCATGTTTGGTATGATTGGACACCTTATGACGCCACATACTGTACCTCAATAATTATGCGCATATCTCATTCTGAGCGAGCCAATAGAGCTGGATGTCTGATTTTTGGTATATAGGGATAACTATAGGAGAGAAATTTTTTGACCAAATGTCATGTGACCTCGATGACCTTTTCCCTAAAATATATGTTTATGTCAATAAATAAGTAACCACAAGTGCTATGTCCTTTGTATTTAGTAGGATGGGAGACCTTATGACAACACACGCTTTACCTCATTAATTATGTACACATCTAATTCTGGGCAAGCGAATAGAGCTAGAGATCTGATTTTTTGGCATATAGGGATTAATTAGCAATATAATTTTTTTTTCAAAATGTCATGTGACCTCCATGACCTTTGACTTTGATTATACATATATATGCATATTTCAGTAACCACAAGTTCTATACCCTCCAATTTTGATAGGATATTAGACCTTAAGATGTCACATCTTGTACCTCACTTATAATGCGCATATGTATTTCTTGGCTGGCCAATACTGCTAGAGGTCTGATCTTTTTTCCCGATTTAGAACCATAACTTAGACATGCCTCATGTGTTTCAAATTGGGAACAACAACATAGACCTATGTGCCCATAGATCTCAACATATACACCGCAGTGATACTTCTTAATGACCACATTTTCCTGCCCCATCAAGACTAATACTCCTATTACAAGTGGGGACTATGTCATTGTAAATGACTTGTTGAGTTAATGGTTGTATCACAGTATTCGATATATCTAATTCTGTATTTTTTCCATTTATATTCTGAATAATTACATTAAACATATTTCACTGTCTCCAGTACATTTCATTTAAGTATTTTCACTTCATGCACTTTATCCCTTTCACACATGTTCAAATATCTGACCAGAGAACAAACACTAAATAGTCCAGGATGGGAGCTACAGTGTCATTGACGCTATTTTTTAGGAAGGCAATTAAGCTGGTACAAGGACAGCTAACTATTTTTCATTTGGAAGTATATATATGCAGACTCTGTCATCCAACTGCCCTGAAAGAGATGACTGTTAGGTAATTAATTCGCAGAAAGTACAGAAATGTGCAAATGTCATTATAGCTACAAGTAAACGAATTCATTATCATGTCGGGAAAAAAAATCTGGCGCCATAATGTTAAATCAAATCTGGTCGTTCCTCCCTGTATCGCAGATTTTAACTCGGTAATTTTTTATTTTGCGCAAGTGTTTTTAGTATGAAACATGCCTATCTAGGTTAATTGCTATATTTTACCGTTCATTGTGTAACAATGAGGGATAATTATTTTCACTATGCCCTGCAATCAGGTGCAAATTGTTTCTAATCAAATAATTACATTTCCGAATTCTATTTTCATACAAACAAGTTACCCCTTGACCTTATAATTGGCACCAATATTAAATTTGACGACCATTCTAAAAAGCATATGGGAGGTAGGGGTACTTTTCGTCCAAGGTTTCCATGTGTGGTTAGTGTCTGTGTATAATGTACAGCGTCTCTTGTCCTCAGGCTCCTACGGAAGGAAAGTCGATACTTACGTGTTAAGCTATTAATACGATTGTATATATTGTGCGCTAGACTTGGTTCAAGTTGGTGAATTAAAAAAAATCATTTAAATAGTTTCTGTTGTGTCTCTCCTATTTCGTACAAACATATTCGGAATTTGGCAGCCCATGCGAGGTTTACCCATTGGTTTTCCCCGCCATTGAATGTATTACCTTTGAGTCTGCGCAGTGTATTGAGTTAGTTTCTGCCGGATTCTGTGATTCCGGATGAAACTCCCTTGTATAGCGTTCACCCTACTCATAGCGTCCACTCCACTCACGCGCGGGTTTCAGATGAAAGCAAAATACAAATCATTGCGTTCACTCCACTCAAACGTTCACAAATCACAGACTTGAACTAATTCTAATATTGCACCATCATATTTGCTGAAGTCAATAGATGAAATATGACGTAATGGTAGTGTTACTGTCCATTTCCGTTCTAATTATGCAGAAAGGTTAATGGCAGGTTGTGTCGACACAAACGTACGCCACGCGATTAATTGCAAGTTAATTAGAAGATAACACAGACTAACGCGGGATGATCAAATCAATTAAGAACATCGACAAACAAGTTAATTATTAGAATATCGGAAACACCGGATGGACCCCCAAATCAATTAACAGCGATGACGGTTGTCTCTTTTACCATTAGTTGTTTCTTAGATGTAATATAAGGTTATATGGTGGGGAATCTGGGCATCAGTCCCTGCACCTCACGCAAAATTGGCCATTGAGAGTGTCGCTAGATTATATAATATAACACATAAACCTTTTATTTTCATTCGTAATAAAAACACTTCGACCAAATAAGTAGTTTTTAAGAGACTGTGCGAGGAAAACGTCTTGAGTTGTCTTGCTGTCGTTTTTTCATCATAGTCATTTTGAACCGAGCATTCAGACATTCAAATATACAGCCTCCATTGTTCATGCTTCAGCAAGTAAAAATGAATAATGATAGGTATAGCCCACCACAAAATGTCACAAAATAATATGATGGTTTATATTAACTGTTGTACTGGACACAGTACCCGGTCAGTGCGCGCTCTGAATCTTAGAAACATCCTCCAGGAAAGGCGCCATTTAATACGCTGGTATATTAGTAGACTAAATGTTATAAGAAGCCACAAATGCAATACGCCGGGTATGATGTTAGCTGAATGCAACGAACAATGCGCTGCCCGTGGTGCACATTTAACAGTTCGTTGTGAGTATTGACATATAGCGGCCTCCTAAAATGCACAGATATTACACGGGACATTTATAAGCAAAGAATACAAATGTTTAGCGCGTCGACACAATTTCCTGAAGATGCAGAAAACATGTGGTATCACCGAGGCAGTATTCCGTTGCCATGCCTACCTGAGCAGACGGCATCCAGTGTCCGGTTATTACAAATTTAGCGGAGGCGTGCACTGTGAATTTTTCAACTGAGGACAGGTGCCCCCTCTCGTAAATTCCGATTCATATACAACTGTACAACAGAAAATTCAACGTGGACTAAACCACCCCGTTTGTTCATAGTTGCCCATAGCGCTTGCCCATCTATACTTATTATGACACTCGCTGCTATGACGAGACCGGCTGATTAGCCACGCCGCGGATATCGAAGTTACCGCTGGAGATATGCTTTTAACTCCGTCGGAGCGGAGCCAGCTTCATGAACAGCTTATCTATCTATTCACTGATACAGTGATTAAACGAACGTGGAAGGTCATATGGATTAATCACAGCTGCTATCTTCCTATGATAGAAATTAAACAATGCTACAAATTCTGACGCTTTCCTTGCAGGATTGAACGGGGCCTTGCGCTCTTACGTCTTTCCGCGTCGGCCGAATTTCATTTTCTCCGCTCAACATCTTGAATTGGAGGCAAATGCGCCGGATGTTACGGTCACACAGTGCGTCGGTATAGTCAGTCGGTTCTAATTATATGTTGTGGTATCGATCCATGTCTTCGAGAAAAAAAGCAAACGCCGTTGATTAGAGCGATATGGTTTATAAGGAGGTTTGATGGCAACGGTTTATCTACCAATTATCGAACATTTTCTGGACGTTGGGGCAGAGAATTAATAGGGATGTTATCACAGACTTCTGGTACTGTACTCGAATGTGTTCCGTATTACATGTAATATCGACCCCCGACAGAACACTGAGCTCGTTAGGGGTTCAAGATCTGTAATTTCCATTTAGGGCTATAACTCGCACAATGCTTACAGTTTCATTAGGTCATAACATATAACGTAAAATAACATAACATATCATAACATAATATTACATTTGATTACATTACATTACATAACATGAAGGTTCCATAAGTAACATAGGCCACCGGCCTTTAATGACACACAAACCACCAAAAAATCATTTTCGAGGTCAAAGGTTATAGCTGCGGCTGCCAAAAGAAAAGCACAAAAAAGAACACCACACAGCATTTGTGGTATACATAAGTAATCCCACTCTTGTGTTCTATTTGAAAACTTACTACTCTCATTGACCTTGGTGAATAAATTTTGCGAGACCAAGAATCTAATATTATTTCCGAGTTTTTCGTCAACGCGGTAGACTTTACCATAACATAAGTCGGGGATTGTCTTCGTGTTCAATGAAAGAGATTGTTAGCTATAACATGCCATTAAAATAATCTCCCTTGTTTTCCTCATGAAAGTCTTCATGAGCAATATTTCTCATTTTCTAGCTTGCCGAAACTTCCAAATTGTTTATCACCAGAACACTGCCCTAACTTGTACTGTAACCGCACACGTAAATCTTTTTAACCCTTGGCAGGGACAAAAAGAATGATGTTAGCCAGTATTGATTTCGCAATACTCAGGAGACAACTTGCATGCTTATGTAAATAAAACTGTTCATATTTGGAAAAGTTAGTCACTAACAAAACGTCAAAAAGATAGTACAATTCACATTTGAATTTGCCAGAAATGCGAGCCTGGTCAATGCCATACAAAAAGAAGGAAAACAGAGACACTGAAATTAAAAGCAAAACCCGCAGTGAATACGCGAACACCGCCCATGGCCATACTATTTGCATTGGGGTAGTTAGTACTATGAGAAAGGCAACTTTAAATGCAGGTACCAGATTCTGGCCCCATTAGTAAGGTCGTTTAACTGTTGACTTATACGTTTCCCTCGGCACAACTTGCAATGCTGGTAACGATTATCTCCATGCCAGATGGAAACGGAATGACAGGTATATTGATGTCTCCAAAGTAGATTGTGTGTGCTGGGTATGGATACACTGTGACTCGATTGTACCGCCCAAGGATCTCATTTACAAAAACAAACATAATACGATACAGAAAGAAAACAAAAACGGATGAAAGACAAACACATTTGGTGACTTGGTCGGTACTTTATATTTTCAAAGTAAATTTCGCAACATACAGATTCAACAGGGAAAACACTCAACAAGCGGTGTAACGCAAGTGTGCTTCTCAATTCTCAAAACAACGAATACTCTCCAGCATACAATGTGTGTCGTGCATGTCGGATTTTTCTCAGAAGCGAATAGGTTTCCATGTCATCCTTGAATTGACTTTCGACACGATCTTCGTCCGATCACGTATAAACCAGAAGCTACAAGAGTACTTCTCTTGGCTATATGGTAAAAAATGTCTTCTGCACATGCATGCTTTTTTATCCCTTCGCATCCATTGCATATAACAGGCGAAATGAAACATTTGAAAATAAAGTTCAACGATTTAACACATTAGTAAATAAATAAATACATACATACATACATACATAAATGCATACACACACACAAACATATATATATATATATATATATATATATATATTAGACACAGTGAAAATGACATCTCGTCAATAAACATGAACTCTCACGACATACACTCATCTTGGCGATGTAAATGGCGCCCCTTGTAGAGGATCCTCAATTTCCGCAGACTGATGAAGTCAATTTTCCGGACGGATTTTAGATTGGTGATACACACAACGTTGCATAGTTACTTGAATGTATTATCTTAGGAGCACGATAAGTAGAGGAAGTCCTCCATTAGCTGATGTTCAATGCAATTTTTTTAAATCACGGTATCTCCGGTCTACTTCGTTCCCAAATGAGCAGACTCCGTCATGCATACACATATATAGGCTCTTCACAAATGCTGAAAATTGTCTGTCGTATGTGTATGTATGTGTATGTATGTGTATGAGTATGTATGTATGTATGTATGTATGTATGTATGTATGTATGTATGTATGTATGTATGTATGTATGTATGTTGTATGTATGTATGTAGGTATTTATAGATGTAGGCAGGTATAGAAGATATAGGTGGTAGGTTATATGCGTGACAGTGTGTATATGCATTGTGTTTTTTCCTAAAAAGCGTTTGAACTGTTGACATGCTCAGTAGTTGCTTGTCTATGTTCCAGTGAACATTAAGTAAATATTCGGCAAATCGGATTCGAACTCTCATTGTTCGGCATCAAGTCACTTCGCAGAGACATCATAGTCAAAACCGTTCGGCTAAATCCCCACCCTTAAAACAAATTGTAGTTCAGCTCTGTTTTGATATTATAGACTGTTTTATTTTTTTCGCTATGTGCGTTTGAGTTCTCATATTTTCTCACTTGGATCGTTCGGTCGTACAATTGGCGATCACTCCGGGGTCACATAACCATTGACATTTATGCCTTAAATTTACCCAAGAAAGATATCAAAAGGTCCACAAATTCGGCGTAAGTGTACTTAAACTGTTCAAATAGGCCATTGCCTCATTCTGAAACAAAGTAGTCTTGTAATATTGATAAATTTCAGTTCAGTCTCGTCGATTCATGCAGGTGGTACGTTTGATTACGTTTGATTGAATATGCCCCACCTTGAAATATGATATTCACTTTTTACCGTCGCAGTGCACAGTCAAAAAATTTTGATCTAGTGATGGTGGATTACTAAAAGCAACTGGCACTGGCTGAGAATGCCTTTGTATCGGTACGTGATTTGTCTCGATCCAACCACCGCATCGTATTACTAATAGCATTCCACCCGGGAAATCGCTCGAGATGTAACGTATCTTTGAGTCATAATCTAAACAAACCTTTTTATTCAAAACAACACGAAAAAGTTTGCCATAAGTTGAAAATCGACCGACAGATGCCACACTAGTGTTTCACAAAGTAGCCTCAAACACATTTAGACACTCTTGGGTATTGGTGAAGACCTGATTTTGAGAAGGTATACCTGTGTTTGCGTTATATTTGACTTGCGTAGTATCTTGATTAGACGGGGCCGATAGCCCGGGGCCATCAGTCATTCGGTGCAATTCCAAGCTGGCAACTTGATTATGTTTTCTTTGAAGTGAAGTGTACCCCTCAGCTCAACAGATATTAATATTGTATTTGCGTCAATTATATGGCTCCCGTGTGCAGACCGGAGAAAAGGTTTGTGCTTTTCAACAAAGACCGCGGAGATATATCCCTCTCGGCATTCAGTGGCCAGATTTGTTCACTATGGTTACCACTTTGTTTGTTTTTTTATTTTATTCTGGTATGAAATCTAGATGAAACGCACGGGTGACATCACCTTTCAAAAAGGAAGGATTTGTGAATCTTCTACAAAATACGCTCAGACTCTCGGCACTTACGAATGCATTCAGCTTTGCTCAGATACTGTCATGGACCTTCGAGGTTAACAACATTTCTGGCATATTGCATGCTCTTCTCACAGCAATGGCCTTAATCATTTTTTTCCGCACAAATATCAAGAATATTTGCATATCGACAAAGGTTGTCTGAAATGAAATTAATCAATCGTGTTGATTATTTTGACCAATTATGACATCATGTGTGTGTGTATGTATGTATGTATGTATGTATGTATGTATGTATGTATGTATGTATGTATGTATGTATGTATATATATATATATATATATATATATATATGAATGTATGTATGTATGTATGTATGTATGTATGTATGTATGTATGTATGTATGTATGTATGTATGTATGTATGTATGTATGACAAAGTTTGTCTGAAATGAAATTAATCAATCGTGTTGATTATTTTGACCATTATGACATCATGTGTGTGTGTGTGTATTGTATGTATGTATGTATGTATGTATGTATGTATGTATGTATGTATGTATGTATGTATGTATGTATGTGTATGTATGAATGTATGTATGTATGTATGTATGTATGTATGTATGTATGTATGTATGTATGTATGTATGTATGTATGTATGTATGTATGTATGTATGTATGTATGTATGTATGTATGTATGTATGTATGTATGTATGTATGTATGTATGTATGTATGTATGTATGTATGTATGTATGTATGTATGTATGTATGTATGTATGTATGTATGTATGTATGTATGTTATATATATATATATATATATATATATATATATATATATATATATATATATTATATATATATATATATATATATATGGTGATAACCGGGAGGGCACATTGTATACATTTTGTGTGTATATATATATATATATATATATATATATATATATATATATATATATATATATACATATACATATATATATATATATATATAATATATATATATATATATATATATATATATATATATATATTTATACATAAAGGGCCTCTCGATTTTGCGAAAAACATATAACCTCATTTGCTTTATGATTATTGTATGCAGTACTATTGCCAAAGCTTTACCGAACGTTTTTTATAATCCAGATCTCTTAATGTTTTGTTAAGCGTTTGATGAATTCAGTTCACTGTATGTTCATCTAATAACAATGTGAATGGCAATATGGTTGACACAATGGACTTAGTACTTGATGAAACGTGCGGAGTCATAGCGACCACTTTTGTTTGTCAACGCGGCCATTCCGGTATTTATACCGTAGCTACAAAATTGTTGATGTCCTTGGTTTTCTTTGCGCGCGCATAACACAATTTTCAGTAGTAAGATAATTACCATGACAGATATAGTATAATAAAACTTAAATACAATGTGAATTTATTATTTTGTAAGCCATAACACTCGTCATCTCGATAATTGACCGTGTTGTATTCCTTACACGCAAGCCACTCTTGGTGTATGGGGAAACAGAAATTGAAAAAAAAAATAGTGAATTTTGAAGTTGTTTTAACACAATATTTCTTTTCAGCGACAATCAAAAGTAGTTGACGCATGCGAATTCTGTTCTCTCTAAAACGTAAAAAGCCGTCTCGAACCCTTCGCACTCTCTATTCAAACATGTACAAGAAAAGACATTGAAATGACCTTTTGTGAATTCCTTTCGATTGATATAATTGTATACTCTTAATCATAAAAATGAGCGGTAGACGTCAACAATAATGTGCGAGCATTTTTGAATACTCTTAATTTTCGTACATTTTACGCATGGTAAGGTTCATTGTGCGACACTTCTCATATGTAGATGTTAGTCTTAGTAGAGCAACATGTTTATTGAGTGCCAGAGGTAGTTTCTATGGCATCTTTTCAAGCTGATATCGCACTGTTCCTGAATCTGGACGTAACAACACCCGTCGACCTACATCTTTCAAGTTGTGTTTATTCTAGACAGCTGGCGCTACTTAGGCAAACACTGAAACTCGAAAGCAGATAGTGTATAACTTCAGCTTGCCATCCATTACGCCGGCTACCTTTCTCTCATCTCTCTATCACTCCCTACTACACCTTCTCTTTACACACTTCGTCTTTCAATATTTACGATGCTATGCTTCAAGAATTTGTCTTTGTTCTTGTTGACTGTCATTTTCTCCCTACCCGCTAACTCTCCGCCTGTCTTTCTTTGTGTCTATGTCCTACTGTCTGTCCGTCTGTCGCTTTCTTTAAAAATTTCCTCAGATTAAGTTTAACAGCTTTGCAAAACGTATTGACCGCATCAGTATGCTACTTCACAGGTAAAGAGGGGCATTGACAAAAAAGCTATTTCACTTCATTGATATGGAAGTAAACAAAAACAAATTACTCTAAAAGCAATTTTTTATTGTCGCCGCGACTGCGATTTAGGACTGAAGAGGTCATACTTTGAAGTTTCCACCCCGCTACCAAATTAACCGCCAAAGTATCCCACCTGAAAATCGACTTGATCTTGGCCAGTGAAGATTGCAGAACCATGGAATCGAAGAATATCAGTAGAAAACAAGAAGTCGCAGACAAACGATAATATATCTTCGACAAATCAAATATATCACATCGCCATAAGCCCCTAAATTACGCATTAATCATCAATGACGAAGGGAAAAAACATAGCAGTTTGACAGCACAAAAAATGTTTACATCTTGATGATCAGATACGAAATAGTAATCGATAGCTGAGCCGACAGTTTTTAAGCTAGACAAGATCGATGTCAGGCCGAGCTAGGCGAGAAAAATCTATCGCAGGCTAATTATGATTGTAGAGTTACCTTACGAAATGCCAGCACTGTAATTCGCTGCCACCATTATCCTATGCATTGAACAAATTTTCATAAGGTTTATCTCCTACGTCGTTTCTCAATCTGAGGAATCCATCGGATTTAGTGACGCATGTCCAATTTAACTGCTAACGTAAAATGCGTAAAATCTTTGAGGGTGTAGACAGTCTTTGTAAGCTTGAAAAACTACATTTTCTTTCAAAACGGTAATCTGCTTTGAAAACAATTTGTATACATGACACATATCATAGATACATATCTGTTTCTCAAATATTGATGCAACAATATTGTCGTATTCGCCCTTACTCTCAAGTAGAGTAACCTTCGGTATGAATACAATTAGATAGTATATAATAAATGCCAGTATATAATAAATGCCTGTCCAACAATATCATCAATCATTTAGGCTGTTGAATTTAAGAAGATCGTTGTTTTTCACCTTGATTCATGAAGTCCACTTCTTTCATACCTTTTCAGCAGCGAGAGATGAGTGTTACAAGTGTCCTGTGAACGGCATTGAAGAATGCGTGGTTTGGGAATTGCGCTGTGATGGCGCTGCCGATTGTGACGATGGTCAGGATGAATTGTACGAAACGTGCTACGGAGGTAATGTGTCACATCCATATCACTTCGATAAGGTATAGTTGTCACTCACAGCAAAGGTAACACGAAGTTCATAAAGTAACATAAGGTTGCCTTAAAGTTTATAAATCGGTCAAATTAATGAAAGTGGAATCATTTTGTCATCGGATCATGATACAAAGTGTGCAAAAAAGGCCACCACACTCAGACCTTGAACCGTCCATGTTGTATCATAGCTAATGTCAACTTTGTTCAGCACTTTTCTTTGCACATTAGGCCTAATGATAGGATGTTCTCCCCCGATCCGCTTGATTATGTTCGCAACAGTTTTATGTCCTGTCGCAATGTCCATTAACTCGCTATATATTGATAGAAAGTTGGCACAGTCAAGGTCCCAAAAGTTTTTGTGATTTTGACAACTGCGCGCATCGAAAAACATGCCCTATGTAGATTTTCCTATATTTTCTTGAGTTTTGTTCATGAGACGTTGGTATTGATATTGTTCGGGGTACCTATCATAGCTAACTGCAAGCAGTCATTCTTATGAAGCTTGTTCAATTGAGACAGAGTAGATTTCCGACGGCTCTTTCGCAGCGGTGAAGTGCTCATCATGCTTGTGGTTAACTGAGGGTCGGCGTATTAACATAATCGCTCAAGGAGACGGAAATGCCGCGCTGAAGTCTGTCCTCGTAGTCTACTAAATGTGGCTTACAGAACTGCTCTTAATATAAAATCTGGAAACAGTTTCTATATACCTTTTTTGCCGTTCCGCGCCGCCTGACCTAACACATATATATGCCTTTGATTAAATGTTCGCCATGATTTCATATTTTCAAAAGCCAAAATGTCTCACTGGTTAGAACAGAAGAATCTTCCTATGCTAATATTTAATCTGGCGTGATGCAACATACGAATCATTAATAATGATATGTCTGGCTATCGCTGGTTTTTTACAAGACGTCCATGGAGTTACTTTAGAAAAAATAGATTACATGTAAAGATTTGTGATCCAATCTAAGACTTCTAGAAAAAAAATAAATGTGCTAGTTACAACGATAATCTTATCTATGACTTTTACATGAAACTGTAGACCACGTATTAGGCGGTGTATCTTTGAACACCATCGTTTTTTTTCTCGTCTATTTATAGACAGAGAAGGTATTAGATTTGAAAACCAGTATGCTGGTGTCAACTTCAACTTCCGTCTGTCAAGATCCGTTCACGTCATGCCATTGTGATGGGTCAAATCATAAACTGTTAGGGGTGTTCATGGTTCGTGTTGAGGTGTAGGAGAACGATTTTGAGCTGTGACAAAGGCACTCCTATTGCTGCATGTGGGTGCAGCCACACCATTCCATTTACAACATACTTATTCACTGTATTGTGTTCAAGTTCCTTATTGTACTGACTGTCATACAAGGATAACATAAGCAACTCAAATCAAATTAGAAAAGGATCAAAACTGTTGTGTGGATTTTGCTGAACATGGCTGATTTTAATATTTCGCCCTATATATTTGGTATCCGGCAAAGGCATATTTTGATGTATAGTCAAAATTAACACTACATTGCTGACAACATATATTACCTTTTCTGCGTGAACTTTTCTTTTTTAGCTACTATAGACTATAGTCTATAGAAGCTATTGGGATGGGTATCCGTCCGGCGTCCGTCGTCAGTCTGTATGTATGTATGTATGTATGTATGTATGTATGTCCGTTTGTGAGGCGTCCGTCCACTCAAATATCTTGAGAACCGCAGTACTTACTGATTTGATATTTGTTGTGTAGATGAAAAATATGATTTTGAGAAACTGTTTTTTTTAATTTTTTGATATTGTTGAAAATAGGCAAATTAATGCCAAAAAAGCTGTTTTTGGTAAAAAATCTTCTTCTTCATAACCGCTGGTCAGACAGCTTTGTTATTTGGTATACAGGTCCCTAGGGGTAACCCAACTTAGATTTGTTCAAATTGTGATGAAATATGCAAATCTGTATTTTTAAGGAATTTTTTGTCATTTTGGTCAAAATTTGACTTACATTGTATGTAATTCTTGTACTTTATAACCCTATCAATTCACCCAGAAAAAAATAATTAATATGATTTTAAATAATTGAATTAATTAGGAAATCATCAAAGCCAAAATAATTTTAGTGTAGAATTATCAGAAAGTTCAACTTTATTTGACAGTTCATAGTGAAATGCTTACCATCTTGGAGGATTAAAACATGTAAAGGCAACTTTCCTGAATCCCAACTTTGACATATTCTGAAGCGTCATTTATTGTGCCCTGTATGTTATCTAAAAGAAATTGCTCAAAATAGTCAATAGAGATAGAGATAGAGAAAGTTCTAATTTCCATTTATGGTTGACTTGGTAAGGATAAAATAAAATTACTTTTTGAGGAAAAAAATAGAGTGGTCAATTAAAAGAGTGGTCAAAGTGATAGGGTTTTTATGGTAAAGCTGGGCTGTATAAAGATTCCTCATGTGCTATTTATAGCAATTATGCAATCTGTGTAAACAGTGCAATGAAAGTGTAACATGATTCCTTATAATGCTTTTGATGACCTTGAACTTCTTAAGTTTCAAACCTTTGTCTCTTCAGTGTGCTTTCTCTGAGTATGTACAGTCTCAACTTATTAAACAGAACTCACAATGTTAATCAAAGGTATCCACCTTCTTCATCAATACATGTGTCACAAAAGGTTATTCTCTACATAACTCAACAGAGCTCTGTCAACTGTTGAGTTGCTTGTTCTTTCAAAACCGCTGGTCAGACAGCTTTAATATTTAGTTTACTTGTCCGTAGGATGACCTTAGTGAGATAATGTCATACAGTCAGGAAATACTTAATTTTGTATCCATGTCTATAGTAGCTTCAGGGACTTTGGCCCTATGTTTAAGTTATAGATTATTAGTACATCAAACAGATTAACAATTATTTTGATGTCAACCCATAATATTACATCACAAAGACTGTAATTCTGCCAAATTCTTTATTTTTCAGTCAATTATAAATTTTGCACTGCACAAGATGATTGAATAAATTGCAATGTCTGAATATGTTGAACTCAAAGAATAAAAATCCTTTGGTCACAGATTAAATTATTTTTTGAAAAGGAATTTACTTTTGAACACTTTTAGCATACATTCTTCACAAGGTCATGTATTTCAAGAATAATATGCATATTAAAAACAGTAATTTCTTCACTTTTAATTTTTTTTCAATACTATGACAATTATCAGCTGTGAGGTTTTACCAACACAAGACCAGATAAGCGTTTTTCATCAGTTTCATAGGACTCTTTGGAAATTCCATTAAAACAGTGAAAAGTGACTTAAAATGTTCACTTGGTATACATTTCATTTACAGATGCCCGGTTGTGT
Source organism: Ptychodera flava (assembly GCF_041260155.1). Taxonomy (NCBI): domain Eukaryota; kingdom Metazoa; phylum Hemichordata; class Enteropneusta; family Ptychoderidae; genus Ptychodera; species Ptychodera flava. Next base: position 25,838,237 of record NC_091941.1, read on the forward strand.
TTTTCACATGCACTCAGGTCAGCAGGGAAGTGCGTCATTACTATTTCCGGATTGTTAATTCTTATTTCTGAAGTATTTAACTTTTTTCCACATTGAACTATCTTTGATACTGTAGCTTAGATTTTTTTGATTGATATATTTAATCATCTTTTGGGTTCTTTTGGTCCATAACCCACCTCATGCCACTACATCATCAACTATTTGCCAACAACTCCACGCCAACAACCAATTACCTGACCTGTCCACACATTAGAAAAGGTACAACGTCATTGACGGTATTTTTAAAGGGCAGTTTAGATGACGTTGAATGTACCAGCGCGTGCTGGTGTTCAATGTATTAAACGATTTCGATGGTTAGGATGAAATGAAACATTGCTGTTAGAACGGCTGTTTGCTAACAGTAAGCGAAAGAATAGCTATGCTAACTATCTAATTGACAGCGGTCAGTAAGCTACACACTCATGTTTTCACGATTCAAAGTTTTGCACTCGTAGCTTCAGTGTAGCTTGCTGAATCTGACCCGGTCAGTCGTTTTCATCCATTGATCACGTGCACAGAACAAACCACTACATAGTGGGGGCTGATGAAAAGGTGGAGGAAATTCGGGGAAAAAGATACTAAAAGACGAAAAAGTTTGAATAGTAAAATACACCGTTTACTGTAATAGCCCCTCAGAAGATGGATTGATTTATTTCTCAGTTGCAATTCTGTACTGTCTAGAGTGTACTTGGCTAACAAGAAATAGTTCATTTGCTCACAAACAGATCCCTGTGTTGAAAAACTTGAACCCAGATTACGCTGTGACGGTATCAAAGACTGTGCAGACGGAAGAGATGAATATTATGACGGTTGCGACACTGACGGTGAGTAAGGATTACATTTGGAGATGTGTGTCTTGTTCCTCAGGAGTAAAATGAATGTAAATTGAGTCGAAAATGACCCTGTCGTCAGGTAGACGAGTGAATGGATTCTATTTGTGAAAAGTCATTTTACCCAAAAGGTTTCTCTATGGTATTAATGCATTGTTGAATACCGTGGGAATTAAACTTAACAGCCTCATTTCCTTTGATTTTGAAAGTGCTTCTTATAAACAAGAATGGTATGCGTTTTGTTATTACACTTTCAAAGAGCTATTCGTTAGTGCCATATGGAGGTTGGGAATAAATGAATGAGCTGGCGGAATAATTACGTTTTATATTCAAGCACATTACTGTGTGCCCAGTAACCTTTTAATAAACACTAGGAAAATTTTTATTAAAAATTTCGTTAAACCATCATGCAGTTGTGCGATCCGAGTAATTTCATAATAAAACCAATAACAGATATTCGAAATGTATTCATTGAAGTGTTGTTCTATTTCGGCCTCCTTTTACTGTGTTAATGAACTGACAATTATTATTTCAGTCGCTCCTTGCTTTCCCACAATCGTGACCTCGTCGAAATGACTCCTGTCAAGGGTCATCGGGAACCAATCAATTTAAAATCTCGGACGTGACCCTTGCAGGATGAACTCCTCGATGACTTTCAATAAAAAGCAGTGTTTGTCGTTTGCATGGTATTTCCTAATGCAAAACGACTTTCCTTACATCGCTAAATGTTTGCCCTACACCAAAAAGCAGGACACACGGTATACCGTACCCTCTAAAAGGCATTGCACTTAGGCATGATTTCCGGGACACAAGTGGCGCCTATTATTTGTTCCGAATTCAGATATTGCACGGAGATCATCAAAGCCTGATACAACGTATTTCAATCGACCGTCTTTTTCATTTTTGTTAGGTTTATCGGACTCCAGACATCATCAGTTGAAGGTTCAGAATGTAATGTCTAATATGCAGCCAATATGTCTGTTTTTCAGGTTTTATTTAAAAAACGTAAAAAATAGAAGTTAGACGTACATCACTCCGGCAGGTGCCAAAGAGATGCCCATCTTTCCATAGCATGATTCACCAATTTCGAATCCAAACTTAACAGTTATCAGTGTGCACTCTTATGTTAACAGTACCAGAAATGCGAAGGGAAGTCGCTTTATGGTAGATCGCGCCTCGGGGACAGCTATTCGGACTCTCAAACTTTTACAAGTCTTTTCTGATCTACCACTTGTGGGGGTTCATTTTAAAGCTCTTGAAGAAAGAAAAATTTTTATCGTCTTAGTTTTACGAAAATCCAAACTTTAACTTTTTTTCCCATAGAGTTAACACAGGGATGTCAATGTCAAAAATCGCAAGATGTTGGGTAATTTGTTTCGCTAGTCCAAAAGTTTGCACGGTGACCTCTGATTTTTATTGTTGATTTGGTAAGAAAATGGTTGAAAGTTTCGTTTAGGATATTTTGAGCAGAAGTTAAAGTCTTTCACCATCGAGGCGCATACTACCTTAAGTCGTACATATGTTGTACCCAACTTTTAGCCTTCTCATATTTAATGTGCACCGTCCTTTGTCTTTAAACCTGATAGGTATTGTCGTTAATATTTCGGTTTTAAAGTAGGACCGATGATTCATCAAATGATACTGTATGACGTAATCACACAAGTATGATTGCATAACTTTCATTGACAGGAAATTTGACACACGTCACTGTCTTAACACAACGGATGTTCTTCATTTGCTTTCACAGGGGGCACGAGTCCGGTCTCCGCGTTCGGAAACGTGAGCGTAGCTGTTGCCGTTGTCTTTCTCATCAGCGTCATGGTGGCGCTGACGGCCCTCCTCTTCTGCATCTGTTGTTGCTGCCGCAAAGGACGCCAGAACAGGCCGTACATTTCAAAATCGGGACTCGACGCCAAGAAGTACGCGATCTCCAACTCCAGCAACGGGTACCGCTGGGCCGCTCACACACACCCCAACACGTACAGTTATACCATCGACGGCAATGTTGTGTACAATGCAAGTGAGGATTCTGTGCATGTAAACGTCTCGTAATATGTAATATGCAACTGTTTAAGAACGAAGTGACCCGTGAGAAAAAAATGCGATGTTACGATTGTACATTATGTATATTACATCAAATTTCAGAAAGGTTTATACGCTGGCGAAACTGATATATTACATAATCCTGAACTTACTCGGTCTGTCAAATATCACGTGCGTGTTACCTGTGGTGTGTCGTGACTGTGTCTATTTCATTATTTGCGAGTTCTTTCAACAACATAAAGTTTCGCTCCGAGTTTGTCTTTCGGATTCATAAAAAATGACACAGCGATGACTCTTACAGATATAAATCCGCCGTCAGTTGTATATGTCGAATGTTTTATTCTGCAGAATTATTTATCAGAGTTTCCATCAGTCTCTCCTGCTGGATCGGAGCATGTGTTTTGAAGTCATGTAATGTGCTTTTTATACTTCCTCAATTATATGCACAAGTGTGAAGTAGTTGTCTTATCTAAGACTCCGCTGTTTGAGGAGAGAATGGCGGGAACAGCAAAGGCCACTTGTCTGGCCCTGTGAGAAAGGGCTACTTGCAAACACTTAACTAGACGGCAGCAATCAATTTTTATTTGAAAAAAGTGTTTATGCGATGTATGTGAGAGCACTTGTCATTTTTGTCTGCACATAATTTGACAAGAACGTTAGGGGCCGTGGATAAGTTAAAAACGCGCAAACATGACCAAGGAAACGCGTTACATTTGGCTCTATTTCGATTGTCCTTTACCAAATACTAGTATACCAAGGTTACGCAATGGCAACCATGTTTACCCATGTTTACGCATATTTAATCACCGTTCTGAATTTTTGATTTTTTTTTCTGTTCAAAAATCGCCCCGCACTTTAAACTTCCAACAATTTATTCCAGCAATTTATCGTGTTTTGGCACATTGCCAATGCTAATTTCATCGTCGATTGGGTTTTCCCACTTCAAACCTTACGTTTAGGAAAGTGAGTTCAAGGTCAAACGTCATGAGCGTGTTTTAACTATCCATCGTCCCCTAATATTGCTGATGAGAATTTTAGTTGAGCAATATCGATAGGGAACCAGCACATAATCTTTTTACTTATGCCATAATGCTTAGACCAAGTGAAAAGATATATTTCTACCCCATTCAAAACCCAGGGATATTATTTTCAGTCTTAAACCAAAGAAAGTGAGAGATTTCATCAAATTCTACTCTTAATTATTAAGTAGTCCTTCGAATAAAGTTTGTTTGTTTGATTTTATCCGAAATACATCCATAGAAGACACAGGATGGTATTTCAAAAAGTAGATCCTCAACATTCTATTTCGTGTAATTTATGAATTATTTTGTGTATCTGTCTGTCTCACGATGTAATAATTCCGTCTGCTAAACGCTCCAAGTTATCCGACACATTTTTTTAATTCTCTACTGTGAGAGGTGTCGGTTGAATGGAAATGCGAATTTTTCATCTTTACAACAACGTCTACATGTTTGGTTTTCTACTTGTGCATTTCAGATCTAGTTCATTTTCAATGTGCACATTATCGTAAAACGCAATATGATATAATCTTAAAGGCCACTCTTTGGCAATTACGTGTTAGAGAGTGAACAAGTGGACAAACAAAAGACACCCAGATGCGCATAGGGACGTTTATGGAGTAAACAAATGTTGTTCAAACTTATAACACGAGTACATAGCATTACCTGTGCATTAATGCGAGGTATCGTTCCCGTAACTACTCGATTACTGCAAAAGGTCATGTTCATGTCGGACAGACGGGCTATTTTTCAGCTTTTGGGACACGCTCAGCCGTCGACAACGCGGGAAGCGACAGGCAGCAGTTATTTCTAGAGCGGGGCGAGCAAGCAAGCCAGACGCTGTCACGGTAATGAATAACGCCTTCGCGCAATCAAGAGAAATGCTCGCCGGGGACATAAGCAGTGGTCGATGGAGACAAACATGACGTAAGCACCAGACGGGAAAGGAAACACTCAACGTACACGTAATTCCAAACATTTCAGAGCTCAGTTCATCCTCTCAGTTTTGTAAACTCTTAAAAGTACGTAGGTGATACCTTGTGTTATCCTATTAAGAATACAATCTTGTAAATAAAGAAAGGAAGAAGAGAAATAAATAAAAAACAACAAAAGTCTTTTCCGATTGCGTGCATTTTCTCAGGCCACACCTCAAACGGCTGTTATATCTACTCGAAAAAGGTGAAATTGTAAGTATTAATAAAATAGTATTTACTCCGAATCGTTGCTTTGCCACTGTCCACTTCATATGAGAAAACACAAAACAGTCTCCTTCATCTTAAGTGAGTTATATGAAAATTGCCTCTCACGAAACCATTTTTGTGTCAATGTATGCAAAAAATGCCGCTTCCGTTTAATATCCGAAAATAGATGCAGTGACGTAAATTCGTCTAGATTAACAGTTTTCTTTTGAGCGTGAAATTAAGTCTTAATTGTCAAGTATTTTTTTCAGTGTGTATCGGCACATATGAAACGACTTACCCATGTAGCATGCGATAGAGAAAGTGTACGTGCAATTAAGGGAACGATCCCTCAGCTGTCTACAGAGCGTTATGTAGGTTAGAGCTCGCATAAATTTTCATTGAAAGTGTCAGTGAAAGCTATTGCTTTGGGAGGCCATAGCACTGCCGTCACGAATAACATTCCGCACTGAACTTCTCCCTCATTGTATAGGAATCGATCACTTAATTTTGCCACTGCCGGTTAAATCCATGTTCCTCTACAAATTACCAGAATTGTGTGTGTGTGTGTGTGTGTGTGTGTGTGTGTGTGTGTGTGTGTGTGTTTGTGTGTAATTTGCTCTTTTGACAAAATTGTGTTGTGCTGCAAACTTTGTCGCTTTGTCAAAGAAATATTCTTGATACACAGTAGCATTATATGCGAAGAGTCTACATTTTCGTTCCCTCCCCACTGTCCGCTCTGTGTCTGTCTCTCTCGTCTATTGTCTGATACAAACAACCAAGTTCACTGATGGAAAAATAAGGATGTAATAGTACAATTTGGATGCATAGGTCATAAATCTCCAATGCGTAAAATTAATCAAGGCCACAATGGCAGTTTACTGTTCGTTGCGAATAAAATTCATCACATGAAAAAGGTCCCGTAACAAAAGAAAGGAAAAGAAAGGAATGTTTTTCACAAAGTTTAGTATGCCGCAGCCGTTCACATAAAGCCATTTTCAAACAGTCTACTGGAGGAGGAGAAATCCCACGGGACAGCTATACTATTTGATGTGTACAACTCGAATGTCTCTTTTAATGGTGAACTGACGAAGTTTTTTAACGTCTTTCACAATCTCGAAAGTAAAAGACTTAAGTTTTCGCTGAACTTTCCTCAATTAACTTTCAATCATTCTCTCACCAAATGAAGAATACAAAGCAGGGATCACCGTGCAAAGTTTGCAATTAGAGAAACAAGATACACCTAACATTTACCGATAAGCTTATTTGACTAGAAATTCAAAATGGCCGCCTTCCTTATGTTATCTCTACAATTTTCGACTTCAAAAAACTCTGAGGACGATTTTTTTTCTTATTCCAGGCGCTTTAACATGAGCCCTCACAAGCAGGGGACCAGAAAAGTATTGAAAAAGAATTGAGAGCCCGAGTATGTCCCCCCCCCCCCGAGGTGCGTTCTACCTTAAAAAATGTGGCCCTCCGCAATTCTCAGAAATCAAAGCATAGTCACCAAGCGTATCTGTGTGCATGAGTGGATTTCTTTCCTTATTGCAATGGAAGTGTTGCTAGTCTTTAGGGAATAGTGAAATTGTTTTTCCCGAACAAACCGGATGCAATATTGGATTTATGTAATATCCCGGTTGCTAAGTCATGCATAATGGAGGAGGGGGGGGGGGTTGATTTGTGTGTCCATATTCACATCTTATATAATTCATTCGAGGATCTGTTGAATGTTATTCAGTGTGGTTAAACTTTTGTCCCAGTAAGTCATACATTCAAAATATTCCGCAGAGTGATAGGAATTTGTTACTCTGTTGGTAAAACGGTCCTTGGCTGAAGAGTTCTGTGTTTGGCTTATATTAGTAATGCCATATTTTTGTTTTGACGAATGGGTAGAACAAGTTGGCGCAGCTAGTCTCAGTCAACTTGCATTTCGACGAGAAAGAAAACATATTTTGACTAGTACGTTGAAATAACATGTTAGCTTAGTCTTATTTCCCTCATCTATTGTTTCTGACAAGTTAGGTAGGACAACCCATACGTTCACGTCCATGGTCAGTTATGAAATTTCCCTGGTGATCCTTGATACATCTTCCAATGCCTTGCCTTTCGTTCAAATCTCCCACACCGCTAAACGTCACTCTGACAGGTCATCCGACCCAGTGTCAAGTTCAGAGATGAATTTTATTTACTCAAACAAGATTAAATGGTAAATTCTTTTCTCCATCTCTGAAGCAGGCGTTTGTTGAACAGAATGAAGATCATCACACGAACGCAGAAGAAATCCGCCTGAGTTATTAAATTGTATTCTACATGAAAATCCCGACAGGTAAGTTTGATTGTATGACGTGGCGGATCATGGCTTTCATGATACTCAAATTTACAATGCCTGTGGCTGGCGGTAAGATCGAAGGGAGAGAAACAACAATGGCAGTGCTTTCGTTACAATTGATAATAAAAAATTCTGCAACAGGTCAAGAATGACCAGTGTGGAAGTCGAGTGGCAAACTGAGAATATGAAGAAAAAAATAGCTTTGTGAAACAGTGTAAATAACTCGAACGTGAAATGCGGAACTGTTGCTATAGTTACCGATGCAGAATGAAGAGAAAGGCGAAGTACCTTTTATATTCGGTATTTAATTGACGCGATAGTTATCCTGGTGATACTTCGATTGGAAAATGTTACAATCGCAATTATGAAAGTCAAAGTCAGAAAAAAATTGACAGTCCGGAGTTTGAAAGTGGAATGTACATAACTATACGTAGGATAAAGTAATTCCCTCTTCACTACTCTGCAAAGTGTTTGGAGATCTATCCCGGGCGAAATTAAAGACAAAAAGGTTCAACGGATCACGACGTAGGTGTTCATGTCTCTGTTTGTTGACGTTTGTAGAAAAGTATGAGTAAATGTATCCAGTTAGGCTGAGATCGTTTCATATATCATAGAGGTCACTTCAGGGTCACCCTCTCTCTCGTATATTGATCCGTTCTGAAACTGGAGCTATATTGATGTACACTACGAAGACCGCATTATTGGGTATTTGTAGTATTTGGTAAAATATTACGTCAACAAATAACACAGGCAAAATACAAAAATATCCCTCTCTAAGTTTTCAAACTGACTTTGCACGCTGTATTGTCTTCTACATGTAAAAGAGAACACAACAATCAACCAAGTTTTAAAATTTACCAAATATTTGCCAAAATTCACCAATTTGCCTGGAATTGCTGAGTTGCCACTGCAAAAGACACCGGTTTCAGACACATGAAGATGGTATATATTTGATATCAAAGATCTCTATGTCACCCTAAGAGACCGTGTCAGTGACATTGACTTTTAAAGTTCCAATCGAGAAACACTAACACTAGACTGTCGACAATCCCTTGTACCTTTTCTGTCTCTTATTGGTGTAGTTTCTCGCACATACGACGGTGGGGGAATCGCAAGCATAGAGCTGGGCATTACGAAAGCATATGTTTACACAAGGGACTGTCGTCTGTTGCAGGACTTGGGGTCGCCATTAATTATTCATGAGATATGACGTCGAGAACTGGGCGGAGGTAGAGGAAGAAATGTCTTAGGGACTGGACATAAATTACAGGGGGGGGGGGTGGGCCGGTGTTTTTCGAAAAACCGCTGCGTAAAAAATAGTGACCCTTCAAAAGTTCATGCACAAAAATTAGTGACCCTCCCCCTTATCCGTGCATGAAAATAAGTGACCCTCCCCTGTTACTCAATACCCCCAAAAAAAACCCGCAATGTGTTAAAGACCCCCTTCTGACTTGCTATACTTTTTAAGTCGCCCTCCCGAAAGGAAGGCAAAATGTGGCCGATATAATGCATTGTCCAAGAAATATCAAATCATATGTGTGTGATAATTCATGTAAATGTACTTTGCTTGAAGTGGCAGGTAAAAAGTGCATGCCTGTACAAAAATGTATTTTTAGATTTTATCGATAATGTTGATTCTCTATACATGTAGTCGACTATAAGAAAACTACGAACGTGTATTTTCCAGTATAAAACTAGCTATATCTGTTCATATACAGATGTTTAATAACTGATATAGATATACTTGATTAGCATGGGTTGTTTACAAGTGCACATGTGAACAAGATATTTGATTTTGGAATTTCTGTCAAAATGTTGATCCACTATACATGGGAGTCTATGACAAAACTATACATGGGAGTCTATGACAACACTGTCAAAAAATTTTCAGAATTAAAAATTTGCACTATTTGTGCATATATGGACCCTCAATAATTGACATAATTGTGCTTGATTAGAAGAGGGTGGTAAAATGTGCATCTGTGTACAATAACTTTGTTTTTGGAATTTCACATAAAATGTTGATCCACTATACATGGGAGTCTATGACAAAACTGTAAAAAAAAATTTTCAGAATTAAAAATATGCTTTATTTGTGTATATATGACCCTGAATAATTGACATAATTGTGCTTGATTAGAAGAGGGTGGTAACACGTGCATTGTGTACAATAACTTTGTTTTTGGAATTTCGCATGAAATGTGGATCCATTATACATTGTAGTCTATGAAGAAACTATGAATAATGTTTTTTAAATACAAAACTTGGCAAATCTGTGTATTTATGTATGCTTGATTATTGATATTTATGTTCTTGATTAGACTAGAGTGGTTACAAGTCCATGTGTGTGTAAGAAATTTGATGTTGGAATTTCACCGAAATGTTGATTCACTATACATGGCAGTCTATGGTGAAAACCTATGAATAATTTTTTTCCAATAAAAAAATTGGTAAATCTGTTCATTTATGTACACTGAATTATTGGTACTAATGTTCATGATAGACTAGAGTGGTTTCAAGTCAATGGTTGTGCCAGAAATTTGATTTATTTGATTTTGGCATATCACTTAAATGTCGATTCACTATACATGGCAGTCTATGATGAAACTATGAATAATTTTTTTCCAATAAAAAAATAGGAAAATCTGTGCATTTATGTACACTTGATTATTGGTATTAATGTTCATGATTAGACTAGAGTAGTTTCAAGTCAATGGGTGTGCAGGAAATTTGATTTTGGAATTTCACTGAAATGTCCATTCACTATACATGGCAGTCTATGATGAAACTATGAATAATTTTTTTCCAATACAAAACTTGGTAAACCTGTGCATTTATGTACACCTAATTATTAGTATTAATATTCATGATTAGACTAGAGTGGTTTCAAGTCAATGGTTGTGCAAGAAATTTGATTTTGGAATTTCACCAAAATGTTGATTCACTATACATTGTAGGCTAGGAGGAAACTACAAATAACTCATAGGTTATCTGATCCTAAATTGTTATTCAAAAGTTGTTCGACCTGAAGCTTCCAGTTGTTATTGATGACACTATGCACTATTCTGAACAGTTTGTATTCTGTCAATGTCCTCAAAAAATTAAACAATGTACATACAGCGACATGAACGTTTGACACCAACCTATACCCAATGTATTGTCAATGGGAGAATGATGTCAAATAAGTAATCTCCCAAATTGTTATTGAAAGAGTTATTATAGGGGACAGTTATGCACAATAGTGTTGAATGAGTAGAAATCATGACAACTTAAATCAATGTGGCTGCTTGGATCATCAATACATTGTTTATTATACCAGAAATTTGCGCCCGAAGGGCGCGCCGAAAATGGTAATGGCAGAAAATGAAAGTGCCAGGAGGCATTTTTTCTTTTTTCAGTATTCCATAACGTGCACATGCAATTTCAGCTTTGATGCATGAAAAAAGGTGACCCTCCCCCATAGGCTTGCACAAAATTTTATGACCCTTCAAAAATGCTTGCGCGAAAAATGGCGACCCACCCCCAAAAAACACCGGCCCACCCCCCCCTGTAATTTGTGTCCAGTCCCTTAGGGCACTCGCGGCTTGCGCCTTCCGCGCTTCGCTTGCGACTGCCCCACCGTCGTATGTGCGAGAGACTACACCAATGAGAGATATAAAAGGCACAAGGGACTGTCGACAGTCTACACTAACCCGGGACACTAACACCTGTCAACATGCTTGCAAAACGTCAGTACTTTTTCCCTCTTCTTTCGGCAACAGCGTGTGAAAGTTTGATCACCCTCAGCGTAACTCATCCAATCCGGCGAACACCATTGTAGATTCGTTTGTGAATGAGTGGGAGTTGTTCGGTAAAATTGCGACATTTGCAGTCGTGCATTGCTTTTGTCTTGATGACAACCTCAACTGAAACGACACCCAAATACAGACTCAAAGGTGACGTTAAAATTCGCTGATGATGTATGCTGAATGATGGTCCAATCAGTTTGAAGACCACTCTAGCCGGTGAAGCACAGTATCGAAGGACAACTTCAAATTACAAAAGAAGGACAAATTCAAATCGAAGGACAAATTCAACCGAAACGACAACCCAAGAATAGACTCAATTCACTGATGATGAATGCTGAGCGATTATCCGGTCAGCTCGAAGACCACTCTAGCCGACCAAGTGACACATAGTATCGAACGAATACAAAAGGAATGAGTCCTCTTGTATTACTCGCTGAATTATTTCAGATCAGCTGTTCTCTTCGTGTCTCGCTGTTTTCAAGCTGCCCTCACTCATCTCATAGCCCAGTTTTACGCCTCTTCGTACCATCCATTGGACGCCTATCTCTTCTTTCACCAGGTCTGATTTTTAAGAAAGCATAATTAGGGTAGATGAAAGGGTAGACGATGGGTAGCATACAAAGAAATAACGATTATTTCTTGCTTGTAAGGACCTATTTTCAATAATTTTCTAAAACTAATTTTCCTCGCCTTACGTTTGCAGTTTATTGAGAAAGCAATTTGTCGATCATTAGGTCGAAATACTCATTCTTACCAAACGTTTGTGATCTTACGATCCAGCGGGAAATTTGCCTACTACCAACGCGAAATTGTTCCCTTCTCGGTTGGTGTTGGTGACTCTAATGGTTCTGCAAGCATTTACAGCTTCACCTCGGAGAAAACATTGAAGATATTAATAAATAACCTTTACAAGATTATTGGCGATGAGAACTAAAGATGATATCGTCTAATTAAGTGGAGATGTACGTCACTAATTTCACTATCTTAAACTCTCATTAATTGTCGTCATATCACTCGCAAATGATTTAAAGATTTCATCCACAGCTATCGGCTTGCGTCCACGCCGGGTAATTTTCAGGCGCCCTCTGCATTCTAATCAACAAAAAGTTAATGGATGTCATTCTGTTTGAAATACATTTGGCTGAGAAAATCGCTCCATTGACGTAAACCAGCGAGTACAATTTCGTTACTCTACCCAAGAGTTTTAAAACGCGCCACAAGTCAATACTGGTGTAGTTTTTAGTTCACAAAGACCTCACTATTTCTTTATGGCTTAATGTGAATTAAAGAGTCAATTTTGTCTAACTACAGGTACTGTGGAAATATTAAATACAGGGAGATCTTGAATTATCATCAGACTTTTAAAATTGTGTTTCTGGTACCTCTGAAAAACAGTGTGTTTGCTAGAAATTCGTGGTTGTGGGGGAGTGGGGAAAAACGATAAAATAGAAGTAAAATTCAGTTTTTGAATATACAAAAAAAAATGTCGGATTTTTCTACGGCCGGTTGGTCAGGTCACGGTAAACACGCATATTTCTTTTGGCTAAGTGATTATTTTTTATGTATTTACAACGAACACGATTGAAACTAATTTGAGGATGATTGGATGGTGAAGTAATGTCTGTTTAATCTGCAAATGTAAGCTCATCTGTACTTTTCTTTTTAAGATGCACACTTGTGTTTTATGGGTAATTGTAATATTAACACGATTGGAACTAATTTGGGATAATTGGATCTTCATATTTTTCAAATTTCTCAAAAGTGTTAGGTGCCCTATTCCTGAATGATACTATATTACAAATTACTCATAAAAACAAGTATATCCAGAGTTCGCGTTTACGCAAAAATCGTGCGTATTTACGCATTGAAATTGACTCTCTACGCATTTTTTTCATTGTTATGCGTTTTCTACACGCAAAGGATAACACCGAAAGCACTCCCCACGACTGAGCTTAGGCGAAAACCCGACGAAATTTGTTGCAACACATTTCTGTCAATCACTCATTTTGTGTGGAAAGTTTCGGATTCTCTGGGCGTTGTCTGAAAAATCGGCATCGTAGTTAACACGTTATCACGTTAGGCACGTTATCATGTCAGCTGTGCCTATGAATTATGTTGCTAATTTTCAGGCGAGCGATAGTTTCTGAACCTTATGACACAAAGTGAGTGATTGACAGAAATGTTGCGACGAATTATATGAATGCCAATCGTGCACGATCATCGCGTCTCGCTGTTCCCAAATTTTGATCAAGCACATATGCAGCATGGCGTCAAAGCAGACAAATCTGTTTTCTTTCAACTTTGCTCTACGAGTCCATGAAAAAAATGATTCATCGGTAGAGCTCGTCGGAATCCCGATAAATTTTGAACACTGCAGAAGTGTCTGGATAAGCTGCCATAACTCTAACTTTTGGGTTGCCCGATGTGTTTTGACGGTCGCATGTATACCCTTCGCTGTTACGTTCCAACATTGTTCAAGTTGTTCGTTAAACTGTTTTCATTAAAATAATGTTACATCGTACAATCCGAATATGTAGTGTAGGTTTATTCAACGGCACATTGTATTTTGCAGTCAGTTTTTTCATCAATCGAGTGCGGAAGTAAAATTACGCACTCAAATCAAGCCATTACGCAATTTTAGCAGGCTAATGCGTATGCCGTACGCGATGAGAAAAAACTCACCGCGAACACTGATATCTTAAAAAGAAAAGCAGATGAGCGTACATTTGCTGATGAAACCGACATCACTTCTCTATATCCAATTATCCCAAATTAGTTGCAATCGTGTTAATTGTGTAAGATTTGTTAAGACTCATAACATCTGGTCATACACACAATTTTAGGCAGCAAACGTCGCGAGTGAGTTGTTGAAATTGCAAGTTTGTGTTCTTTGTGATATACATATAAACAAAGTGATCAACATGTTTTCACAGTCTTTAGGCCCATATCATGATGGGTAAACACTACTTTGTCTGCACAGTTGTCACCGAGTTAATTAGTTTATTCTATGATTTATAACAAAATGAGTACAGACGGACCAAAACACAGAAAATAGTGAAATATTTAGGGACGAGAACCCATCACTTCCATTAAAACCACATCGGCTGTATCTTTTTATTGCAATTTTAATACTTACCAAAGAAATACCACTCAATCTTCAAAGACGTTTTGAAATACTCCATACATTTCCGAGAACTGGAGACGATATTCAGCACAAACTTATGATCGCTCATTTTCGAGAGATTCGTGAGAATAACCACTACACAGGGAAGCCGGCACATCCAACGAATCTTCATTGAAAGAGCAATCACAAGTTTTTGTTGAATACAATACATCGGCTCCTCTTCTCAGGCGGCCGTATGAGGGCGCTCCGAGACCTTAACCCCAAATGAGCAGTGTGGCTCATTGGCCAAAATTGGACTGAAACTCTACTCTCCATCTCACCGGCTTTTAAGGAACAAAACAAATAACTAATTCAAAGATATTCCATAAAGACCTAATGATAGGAAGCATTGCAAAAAGTTCAATTTGAAAGCTGGGACGTGCCATATCCATGGCCAAGAAGAAACCCTGGAGCACTCTTTTTTGAGTGTAAATATGTAAAGAAAATTTGGAAATATGTACTTATTTTGTCAGGGAACAGAATGTTAACAACATCTATGGTAGAAGATTAGCAGAAGCAGGAATTGATGATGATAACAATATAACATCACTGCATCATATATGTGAAACTTTGATCTCGATGGAATTAAGGCGACCCTTCAATTCTATATAATAATAAGACAGAAACCCTGTCTTCCTTTATGAACACGTTGTACTTTATTTACAAAATGTATTATGTTATGATTTTGTGGCTAAATGTTCAAGACTTGTGGGAGTCCAGAATAAAAAGCGTGGCTACACCCGACCTGAAGGCCATCGTATTGCTGAAATGTTGTTCAATCCATAAATATAAATGTCTAGAGTGAAATTTTCGTCTCCATGGTGATATCTGTGATATCTACATTATCACAATCACACTACATATTTGAGTTAATTGGTAAATCGTCGTGCAAATGATTTTCAGAAACATTCAAGTTTCACGCGATCATAAAAGCGTAATAGAGATTAATAGTATTTCTGCTTTGTTTCTGCCAACACATCATCTTTTCCACATTTAACTGCAGAGGTAATGCATGATCGGAGCAATCGACTTTCATCACACCATATCACATCAATGAAATTGAAAAATTGGAGATGGTGTATAGAGGTAGACTTTTCCGGAATGACCGTCACGTACCTCCCCAGTGGATATTCCAGTTCCTGTTCGGATCTACACCAAACAAAGTTAGACTCTCGTTCTTCGTTCGTGTCTTCCTCCAAATCCTATCCTGAAAGGAAATAAAGGAGTCTCTATGAATTTACGTCTTTGATGATGCATGATCTTATCAATCAATATATCGATATATCTGTTTGCCTTTCCACAGGTCTGTCTGTCTGTCTGTCTATCTGTCTGTCTGTCTGTCTGTCTGTCTGTCTGTCTGTCTGTCTGTCTGTCTGTAGATTGATCCACATGAGTATCTAAAGCTATCGTTCAGTCTTACACAGATCAGGTAATTGTTTATGTAAAGACAGTCGTAATCTTATACCCTACCGACGATAATCTGTAGGCATATCGATCGACGTTGAACACAGGGAGGATGTATCAATCGAATGTGTTCAGTAATCTTGTGACTCGTCTGTTTTTACCATAGCATTTTAGTCACTAGGAACGATAACATCACTACAGAGGAGGGCTTCTTCATAACATGTGAATTTGAAAATGCATTGTGTGTCCGTAAATTTCAACCAGAGTAAGTATGAAAGGAAAGGTCGTTTTGCATTGTTTACACCATTGTATCTGCGAGTGGAAAAAGCAACATTTGAAGAAGTTCCCAGATCATTTCCCTATGTAATGTTAATCTAGAAAAAAAAGTGTCACATTATCTGAAATATTCAAATAAATAATGAACTAACTGACAGACCCGCGGAGTATTATATCATACACGTTTTAAAAAAAATTATCGGATGTTTTCATATCACACGAAATCCACTCCTTGGCGAGAATAGCGCCCTCTATACAGTCGGCAAACTTTTCACCTTCTCTTTCCAACATGTGCACCGAGAGGATAGAACGACAAACGTTGTATAGACAGGCTAAAGACTTGAACAGGACACAAAGGTGGATAGTGAAACAGGAAAAGGTTGGTTGCTGTCAGCGAGTGATGTGACCGAAAGTGACAAGTGAAATATGGAGACATACGGCTCTAAGTAAGGGAAGTACAAGGGCATCATAATCTATACGACATGGACATACCTACGTTAGTCTGTATGTTTACATACATACATACATACATACATACATACATACACACATACATACACACATATAAACACAGACAGACACCACGCTATATGTACCCACACAAACACACACACACACACACACACACACACACACACACATATATATATGTTTATATATATATATATATATATATATATATATATATATATATATATATATATATATATATATATATATACACTCGCGGAGTATACCAAGGCAAGATCTTCATATGACTGATAATACATATACTTTTATTCAGATTTACGCAGGATTTACGCTGGAAAGACTTCAGAGAATGAAATCTTGCAGAGAATCATTTTTATTTCCAAGAATATTTTTGAACATTGAAATTGCTTTTTTGACGGAATGGATGCTTATGAAAATCAAGTGATCCCCCACTCTGTGCTGTTTGAAAAATACATGACCCCATCTTACCAAAGCTTAAAAGGTTACCAAAGTTACCAAAGTTACCAAAGCTCACTACGGCTAACATTGGCCGGGGCTGGTCGTTTACCTTTTTACTGAATCACGGTCCATCCGTAAAAATTTATAGCGGGACTGTGACTGAATTCGGGTGACAACCTAAAATGCCTGTTAAAACAGTTATTAAAAAATCTAAGGCAGTAAAGTCCCAGATCTCATACAGCACACACGTTTATCGAGGTGCTTAAGATTACCACACCCATTCTTCGAATGTTCGCCTGAAAGCTTGCCTTGTACATCATTTTGAGCCGTTCTGAAGTCTAAGTATTTGTAGCATCGTGACCCTCAACTTTACATACAAATTTCCCCTCCTTTCTCGCAACTTGTTATCTTGCAAGTACAGGTTTCATGGAAATAATGCTACGTGGTTGGTTTCATGTATATCACGAACATAACGTTTTATCTAAGGCAGTATGCGCCTCGAAAGTGAAAGAATTTGCTCAAGTTTTCCTGAGTGAAACTTTCACCCATTCTCTTTCCAAATCAACAATAAAATTCGGGCGTCACCGTGCAAAGTCTGAAAACTAGCAAAATAAGTTACCAAAAATTTTGTGATATTTGAAATTCAAAATGGCCGCCATCCCTGTGCTATCTCTGTTGGTAGAAAATAACATTTTGGACTTTCGAAAAAGACGGTGAAAGTTTTTATTTCCGAATATCTGTCCCCGAGGCGCGTTCTACCTTAAAAGAACATTCGATTAATAGTTTCCATGTGTGATGAATATGTTCTCCCGAGGTCTCAATGGCAGGGCAACAGAGACATCTTCGGTGAAGCCGCAGCACTACCCTTCAAATAATTAAAAACGAAACTCTACAAAACTCTACAAAACTTTTATCTTATATAGCATTCCGTCACATCATTGTGGCGGTGGATTGTTAAGTATGAAGACACCGGTGGCGACCAAGGCGGCGAAAGTTTCCTGACCGCTCGGTACGATCTGGTCCGGTGGCAGCAAGAATCCGTAACGGCCCGTATCTCGCAACTCAACGGTGTAGGAATAAAGTATATTGGCACCGCTTTTGGCGTAGGTCCAGTCCGCACTGCTCCCCGATGCAATGGCTGTGCAGATGCAAAGGAAAGGCAAGGTGTAGAATGCATTGTTTCTTTCGTAAAGACAGGTAAGAATGGTTGGTATGTATGGGTGACAGTCTCAATGTATAGCAGCTTTGAAAACGAAAAATACCACTATTGGCGTTGGAGAGAACCTCGAAGATTAGTTTTACAAGATTATTGACGAGAACTCAAAAACATTACTCAATTACGGTGCACGGAACTAGGTTCATGTTCAGACTATCATTCTTGTCATTCGCACATGAAATATTAGAAGATTTCACCAACACATATCGCCAATTGCACTGGTTGATTTTTAGGCCGCCCTCTGTGAGCTAATGAACGACAGATTAATACTTTTTTTTTATTTCAAATACCATCGTTTGAGAGAATACCAGAGAGATATACAGGGCGAGTCTATGAGAGAGGAGCTGAACTTTGTAACGCGAAGGTTATCACATAACTGATTTGTTGAGTTTTACTAATAAGAGAAGTTTCGTACTTTCAAATGTCCTTCCCGAGTTAGACAACTATAACATAGATATACTCACCCAAAGTGTTAGCGAGGGTACCATGGGTGTATTTCGTACCGTGGACTGATTCTAGCGCCCTCACGGCAGCTTTTGAGAGAGCATCCTGGTAAATGTAAACATCCGCAACAACTGAACTTAAAAATCTCAGTTGAGTTGGTTTTGCACTTGGATGGACAACATTTGTTTAATCATTCGATATCAAGTCGCTTTCTGTATTTCCTACATGAGCGGGAAATGTCTTATTCCATAGCTATTCCAGTTGTTTGATGATAATGATTTCAGAATGCGATTATTGGTACACTATCAGATACCAGCCTGAGTATGAACATACAGAGCCACACAATTATTTTCTATATACGTGCTCAGCTTCTTCATTCAATTTGATATGCCGTAAAATCTTATGTAATAATAAAATGATAGCTTTACAATGTGGAGGCATTCGCATGTTTTGATTTTTCTAAAACAGTAATGAACGACTGAACTTACCTGAATATGGAAGTCCGGGGGAAGTTCATGTTTGAACCCCCATGGTGACGCCCAAACTTGCAAATAACTGTGAATATCCAGAAATGCGACGACATTTGGAATTGATTTGATGAAATCTGCAACGCCCCTGACAGACGGCGCCGAGAATGGAAAGGGACCACAATAATTGTCGCTACAGGGAAAGTGACTGGCGCCTTCCTCTGAAAGAAGAGAGAAAATTTCCTAAAGTAAGGGGTAGCATTTCAAATCTTTTTGCTGTTACTTTGTGTTTGATGTAAGAGCACTGGAATTAATTGAAGATATTACTTGTAAACACACAGAAATTGACTTTCTAGGATATTTGGGCACGCACCTCCCCAGTGGATATCCCAATTTCTGTTCGGATCTACACCGACACAGGTTGAATTCTCGTTCTTCGTTCGTGTCTTCCTCCACATCCTGTCCTGAAAGGAAATAAAGGAGTCTCTATGAATTTACGTCTTTGCATGATGCATGAATTTATCAATATATCAATCTATTTATCTGTCTGCCTATTTACAGATCTATCGGTCCATCTGTTCGTGTGTAGATTGATCCACATGTGTTATCCGAATAAAAATTTGTTTTGCATCAAACATAATCAATCAGTTTATTTATCTATATCTCTGTCAATTCGTCTGTCAGTCAGTCTGCCTGTCTCTCTGCTTGTCAGTCTATGTAAGTTTATTTATCTATTTGTACACCCGATCCACAGTAGATTTACTGTAGATCGGTCTACATACGTGCGGTGAGTCTAGAGCCATGATTGTTTTGTCTTACACAGATCAGGTAATTGTTTATGTAAAGACAGTCGTAATCTTATACCCTACCGACGACCAGCTGTAGGCATATCCATCGACGTTAAACACAGGAAGGATATACCAATCGAATGTGTTCAGTAATCTTGTGACTCGTCTGTTCTTTCCATAGCGTTCCAATAACTGTAAACACCAATACAAGAGATCAACGCCTTCATAACATGTGAAATTATTTATGCATTGGTGTTTGTACGTTTCTACTCAGTACCTAAGTAAGTAAGTGTGAAAGCAAAATCTACTTTCGCAAATGTAAAGTTTATTTTTGCTTCGTGTACTCCGTATAGTGTTTGCGTTTGAAAAAAAGTCATAGAGATCCTCAGATAATATTTCTGCAAAAACTATCCTTTAAATTCAGTAAATGAAACAAGTCATATTTTTAAATATTGAAATAAAGTCTTTAGTCCACTGAAAGACCATTGGAGCCAATATCGAACTTATAAACACACCTCTTTTGTTATGTACACAACTGTTGCCGGTGAAATCCACTCATTGCCATGAATGCCGCCCTCTATCCATATGACTGGTTTTTCGGCTCCCGGCGTTCTCTTTCCAACCTATCGGTAATACAGTAAAATGATAGAACGACAAACATAACAAAGACGAGTTGCAGACTTGAACGGCAAACCAAGATAGATGGCGAAGCAGGAAAGTTTTGGTTGCTTCCAACGAGCGATGTCACCGAAAGTGACAAGTCAAATATGGAGACATGCGGCTTCTATAGACCAGTGCCAAAGTGTCTTACTAGAGACAGTATGTAACACATACCTACATGAGTCTAAATAAATATTCCTGTATGGATCATGGCTTACCATCAAAGCACGCACTTTTCTTCCTTCAAATGAGGTCGTTACTTCCAAAACGGAAGCCAATTCGCGGTATCGTCCGCCCATGTCATTCAACCAGTCCTGAATCTATTAATTAGATGAAAATTTTTTTTTACAGAAACACTACAATGCTTAAACTAATTGCGTAAATGACATCGCAACTTTTACTTAAATTTAAAATTTGATGGGCAAGTTGAGTAAAATTCGAAAACACAATGAAGGGACTGTATATTCGTACACATTTACAGGACGTGTTCCATGAGTCATACGGCTGAAATAGGATACATAACGTAAGCACATTTGTATTCGTTTTCGACTGCTTTTCGCTCTCACAGGTGTTTTTGTGCAGCTGTTAGCCATGGCAGCGAGAAAACAGCTCAGGAAGAGATTAAAAAGAGAGAGAATGAATCACCTCGTTATATGTATGGTATTTTGAATAATCGAACTTTTTGCCATCTCCGGCGGGCTTCTGCTTTAGCTGTTCGTCGATCAACTTTTGGACGTCGGGTATCGTAACGTCGTACGATATGTTGAAGTCCTGCAGAGCGCCCTCAAACAGGCGAGCCTGGATCGGCGACAGCATGACATCGACTTCTCGTCCAGGTTTGGAGGGCTCCCTCCAAAAATCAGCCTATACATAATCGAAAACCACGTTATAATATATGTGTCATTCGAGGTACACCTTTGATATGGCACACTTAGCGAATATATTGTGTAGCTAACCTCACATAATGGAAGAAAGTTGATTCATTTAACACACATCAATTTTGAAGGAAAAATGTGTATATCACCAAAATATTCTCCTTGTCAATTTGTACCGTGAATGTGAAGGATTGCAGTTCCTTTGACGAGGTTTAAATGTAACGTAATACAAAACCATGATCCTTCTTACCCTTAAAATGAATTACACCTAACTGTAGTCTTTTTCCCTGAATGCATTCACTAACTTTCATAATGGAGGCAGATACATTATATATGCACAGTCTACGCTTCTGACGTTTGGGGGAAGGTTGCCCTACACCTATCAAATTTTACCAGGGTAAATATAAACCCAAAAATGTCATCTCTAAGTAAATTGTAGACAAAAAAAAACCCCGAATAAACAAACATGTACAACTGAACCGTCAACTATGGCCAATGTATTTGCCACAACGTAGCGGGGAGGGGAAAGAATTGTAATATTTTATGATTGTGCCCTTCAATGAAAACAAAGGTGAAAACTAGCCGTAGTTTCTTCTATCAATTAATGTTCCTTTCTAAAGGGAGAAAGTCGCCATCTTTTGATTTTTTTTTGCAATGTTAAGAATACATTAAATACTTAGGTATAAGTCATCAGTTTGCCAACTAATGATGAATTACTTGAAAAATATTCAAAACTACCTCCATTTGCTTTAAGTGGGTCGTGTGTTTTGTTTGTGACCCTTAGACGACATGAACTAAGTTCCATTCCAATGGGTTTACTGAGAGACAAATATTGCTACATTACGCCGCTGTCATTGTCTATGTGAAGGGCGCCATATGATACAAATTTTGTTACAAATGGTAGCATGTTGTCTGCTACTGTGTAGTAGTTCATATTCAGGTGTGTCATGCTTTGACCTTTATATTATCAGGCTGGGGTTAATACCAGCCTGGCGTTAAAAGGTGGCTCGAGGTTTTTCTATACTGAGCGCAACGGGATGGAAATTGTCCATGGTCGATCGTTTTTTAGATCTTTCAAGAGGTCTAACTACATCAGTAACTTGTCACTTGCAACAGTGTCAGTGAAAAAAAGTCAAAAGATAGTGACTTTATCCCTTTAAATTTATTCGTAAAACAAAATATCCCTCCTACATTGCATTTATGAAAACAACATTTTCATAACCATAGGTTGAAAGGTGGCTTGACAGGACCTTGAGATAAGGACTGAACACTGGAACGTCATGACGTGATCTGGAATCGACCATTAAAATCTACGAAGGTACCAGTCAAACATGGAAAGAAGTTCTCCGAATAAAAGCTGTAAAGAAAGAGTCTTTGGGCTTACTGTTTTCGCAAAGGGAATATTCGCATATTCACGACGAGATATTGAAAAGGCGATGAATTTGGGAAAGCTTTGCGAGCTCTGCCACCGCGGAAAACGTCTGTCAGGTCTTGAAAGGACAAAACCTGCAGAAGGGTGTCACGCACCTATGAGCTCCTGCTGACCACCTATTTGGATCTAACGGTGCATCCGACCCGACGTAGACCCTTCAAACACTTGAGGGTCCATGCTCACGACAACTAAAGTCCCGCGATCTTTGACAGTTGAAAACAAGGCATTTATCAACTTGCCAGAAGCCTTCCTCTGAAAACCACACACAGCCCGTTCTCTTATCATCCACCCGAAGCCTTAATAACCTTAAATAAAAGGGCAAGTGCCGATGCCTGTGTTCCAGAAAGCTCCCGCCATTTTGAAATCCAGGCGACATCTTTGCTCTGTTTCGGATATATCCGCAAAACTTTGTACCTGTGTGCGGAGGAAAATATTGTCGTTGTGCTTTGTAAACATCAAGGTGACCGATGGAATTTGTTAAAGGTTCATTCATAGCGGCGAATTCCAGTTCCTACAGAACTCTACGACCAACATCGAGACGAACCATCCACTCGCGAGATACAACACGAAAGTGAGACAGTCGCTTGCATTACGATAATTGTCGATGTTTCCCCCTCAGAAGAATCTGAATCTAACAGTAAATGGCATACTCACCCGTCTTTACGTGCATAATCGACAGCTTTGCACATGGTTGTCGCGATTAACAGTGACCAGAGAGCAAGCCACACACGCGTTACGGTGCAAGCCATCGTTGTAGAAGTAAAAGACTTTTCGACAAATTGATAGGGTCACCAAAAGTGCGAGGGCAGAGGTCACTTTTTAAGGTAGAGACACACGTTAGATGATACTTATTTTAAACTCACTTTTTCTCAATAAATTTCACTTTTAGACCCTACACATTATATATTTTCTGTTAGCCCTATATCTCAACATTATGAAAAATATGTTTATTTTCCGAATTCACAGTGTTTGTGACCATTTCTCTCAAAAATATGCGTTTTTGAGTTTTTTTACCTAAAAAAAATTAGGTGTTACAGGACTATGGCGACTTGAGATCTTTTAACAGAAATCAACAATTGAGTAGTCTGGGGAAAAAACGGTGTCCCAGATTTTCGGTAAAATTGATAGAACAAGAGAAATTCTTGCTGAAGTGAACGAAACCCGGTAATTTATTCAAAAACCCAGAGTTGTTACTTTCACACCTTATTGTGCTGAAACAAAAGGGAATAGAAAAAATCTGGGACACCGTTTTTTCCCCAGACTACTCAATTGTTGATTTCTGTTAAAAGATCTCAAGTCGCCATAGTCCTGTAACACCTAATTTGTTTTAGGTAAAAAAAATCAAAACGCATATTTTTGAGAGAAATGGTCACAAATACTGTGATTTCGGAAAATAAACATATTTTTCATAATGTTGAGATGTAGGGCTAACAGAAAATATATAATGTGTGGGTCTAAAAGTGAAATTTATTGAGAAAAAGTGAGTTTAAAATAAGTATCATCTAACGTGTGTCTCTTTTTAATAGTTGATTTATTGTGCATCGGACTTTGTTCAATAATCTGACCGACAAGAAGTTTAATTGACATGATTGTGTTAGCCACTTTCAGCGGTACAATCATGGAAATCACACTCTTCACGATTTTTGTTGTTCATGCCTGTTATAATATACAGCCAAAGTTCTCCTGTTATTGACTGGTCATCGACTGGTCATGCTTGCACCGGCAATGGATGGGTGGTCCGAGGCAATCAGACAAAATTGGTATAACTTTGATAATATCAATTTCTGTGTTTTCTGTACCACTTCAAATTTCGGTCAAGCATCCAAAAAAAGGAAATCTAACTTAATAAATATCAAATATCAGATATGTGTACCTCATGCCACGTACATACTTTGAGTGCCCACAGTACATGTAGAAAGATAATGACATCACGCCTTTCGGAGGTCAAAGCGCCAGTCCCAAGGATGGAGTTATTAGTACTCGGATCGATTGCATGCGCGCTGGTTGACATTGTCACAAAAAAAGATCGAAACTATCAGAAACGTCAGTTGTAGAAAAAAATTGAAGATATAATGGGATGTCATTCGGAAAGCAAGGATGACATTGGCCAAACGATATGCGCTTTTTCAACAAACATGCCGTCCACTCTGTACCACAGTGGGTGTTTTGGTAATATGAAGACAAGCAAGCTTCGCCCTGGTATAAGCATTGCGAGGACAGTATGGACTGATAGCATCTAGAAAGAAGCCCTCTTATGAAACCTATACAGTTTGGAGATCTTTAATTTATTTTCATCATGATGAATGGTATAACCGAAAAATTTATGACCGGAAAGCTGCCGGCAGTTGTACTCAATTATGAACCATATCTTCCAAGGTAGGAAGGACAACCTCCTTAACCACCACTACATTTCGCCTGATTTGAAATCTCAGTTTCTCCAGCATGGACTTTGGTAAGACTTGGCTCATTACGGCTGGCACTGGCCGGGGTAGATCGTTTAATAGTGACCTTTTACTGAATCGGTCCATCCGTAAAATTTACAGCGGGACTGAGATTGAATTCGGGTGACAACCAAAAATGCCCGTTAAAACAGTTATTTGAAAATCCAGGACAGTAAAGACACAGATCTCATACAACACACACGTTCATTGATGTACTTTAATTACTAGACTCACTCTTGAATGTCCGCCTTAATGTCCGTCTTAGAGCCGTTCTGAAGTTTAAGTATTTGTAGCATCGTGACCTTAAACCTTTACATACGAATTTCTTCTCCTTTTTCTCAATTTGTTCTCTTCAAGTTGCAAGTGCAGGTTTTATTGTAAAAATGCTACGCTGTTGGCTTCATGTCTATAGCGAACGTAGCGTTTTAGAGCATTCTAAGAGCATTCCATGAGTGATGAATATGTTCTCCAGAACTTTCAGTAGCGGGATAACAGAGACTGCACATCTTCGGGGAGGAGCACTAAGCCTACCCTTAAAATCATTATAAACAAATCTTTACAAAACTTTAATCTTATACACAAGACGCCAAGACTCGCTCTTTTTGGCAAATTTCTGGCATTCCATCACGTCATTGTGGCGGTGGGTTGTTAAGTATGAAGACACCGGTGGCGACCACGGCGGCGAAAGTTTCCTGACCGCTCGGTACGATTTGGTCCGGTGGTAGCAAGAATCCGAAACGACCCGTGTCTCTCAGCTCAACGGCGTAGGAATAGACGATATTGGCACCGCTCTCGGCGTAGGTCCAGTCCGCACTGCTCCCCGATGCAATGGCTGTGCAGATGCAAAAGGAAGGCAACATGGAGAAGTTATTGTTTCCTTCATAAGACAGATAAGAATGGTTGGTATGCTTGGGTGACAGTCTCAATGTATTGCAGCTCTGAAAACGCAAAATACCGCTTCTTTGGCGTCGCAGAAAACCTCGAAGACATTCAAGTTCAACACAACATTTATCTATTAGCGTTACAAGATTATTTACGAGAACTCAAAGCATCGTTCAATTACGCAGAACTAGTTTTATATTCAAATTCTCGCTGTTATTCGCACACGAAATATTGGCAGATTTCACCAACACATATCTCCTATCCCACTGGTTATTGTTTAGACCGCCCTCTGCAAGACAGGTTAATAATATTTTTTCAAATACTCTTGATTGAGAGAATCCTCCGTGAGATATACAGAGATGGTCTAATAGTGAAGGGCGGAACTTTGTATCGCAAAGGTTATCTCAACACAATACGAAACTGATGAGTTGAATCTTACGCGAAATTGTGTACTTTCAATTGTCCTTCCCCAGTTATACAACTGTAACACACAGATATACTCACTCAATGTGTTGGCGATGGTACCATGGGTGTATTTCGTACCGTGAACTGATTCTAGCGCCCTCACGGCAGCTTTTGAGAGAGCATCCTGGTAAATTTAAACATCCGTAACATCCAAACTTCAAAATTTCAGTTGAGTTGGTTTTGCGCTTGAATAGCCGACATTTGTTTAATCGTTTAATATCAAGTCACTTTCTATAGTTCCTAAATGAGCGGGAAATGTCTCATTCCATAATTATTCCAGTGATTTGATGATATTGATTTCAGAATGCGATTACCGGTACACTATCAGATACCCGTATGCACATGCAGGGCCACACAATTATTTTCTATATACAGGCTCAGCTTCTTCATTCAATTTGATATCCTATCAAATCTTATGTAATAATGAAATGATAACTTTTTAATGTGGAGGCATTCATATTTTGTGAGTAGTATAATAATTCAATCTCTTCTAATGACATAAGATCGTAAAAACAAACAAAACTTTTATTTTAAAAAAACCCTGTAATAATGAACTTTTGAACTTACTTGAATATCGAAGTCCGGGGGGAGTTCATGGGTGAATCCCCACGGTGACATCCACATTTGCGAATAACTATGAATATCCAGAAATGCGACGACATTTGGAATTGATTTGATGAAATCTGCAACGCCCCTGACAGACGGCGCCGAGAATGGAAATGGCCCACAATAAGTGTCGCTGCAGGGAAAATGACTGGCGCCTTCCTCTAAAAAAAGAGAGAAAATGCCTTAAAGTAAGGGTTATTATTTCAAATCTGTTTGCTCTTAATTTGTGTTTGATGCAAGAGCACTGGGATTACAAAATTGAAGATATTAAACACACAGAAATTGACTTTCCAGGATATTTGGTCACGCACCTCCCCAGTGGATATCCCAATTTCTGTTCGGATCTACACCGACACAGGTTGAATTCTCGTTCTTTGTTCGTGTCTTCCTCCACATCCTGTCCTGAAAGGAAATAAAGGAGTCTCTATGAATTTACGTCTTTGCATGATGCATAAATTTATCAATCTATCAAGCTACCTATTTATCTGTCTGCCTATTTACAAATCTGTCTATCCGTCTATCTGCCCGTTTCTCTGTCTATGTTTGTAGATTGATCTACATGCGTTATCCGAATAAATTTGTTTTCCATCATAAATGAACTAAGCAATCAATAAATCAATCTATTTCTCTGTCCCTCTATCTATCTATCTGTCTGTCTGTCTGACTGTCTGCTTGCCAGTCTTTGAGTTTATTTATCTATTTGTACACCAATCTACCGTAGATCTACTGTCGATCGGTCTACATACAGTACATACGTGCAACGTCTACTGCCACCGTTAGTCTTACACAGATCAGGTAATTGTTTATGTAAAGACAGTCGTAATCTTATACCCTACCGACGACCAGCTGTAGGAATATCCATCGACGTTGAACACAGGAAGGATGTACCAATCGAATGTGTTCAGTAATCTTGTGACTCGTCTGTTCTTTCCATAGCGTTCCAATAACTGTAAACACCAATACAAGAGATCAACGCCTTCATAACATGTGAAATTATTTATACATTGGTGTTTGCACGTTTCTACGCAGTACAATATACTTTCGTAAATGTCAAGTTATTTGCCGTTGTGTACTTTGTAGTGTCTGCGGTTCGGAAAAAATCATGGAAATTTTCATACAATATTACTGTAACTTCAGTAAAAGAAACACGTCATTTTTTGAAATATTGAAATATAGTCTTTAGAATGAATCCACTGAAAGACCATCGGAGTCAATATCAAACTTATAAACACACCTCTTTTGTTATGTAGAGAACTGTTGCCGGTGAAATCCACTCCCTGGCATGAATGCCGCCCTCTATCCATACGGCAGGTTTTTCGGCTCCTGGCGTTGTCTTTCCAACCTGTACATTAAAAGGGTAGAACGACAACATGACAGAGACGAGATGCAGGCTTGAACGGCACACCCAGGTAGAAAGTTGGTTGCTGCCAGCGAATGATGAGACCGAAAGTGAAAAGTGAAATATGGAGACATGCGGCTTCTATAGACGAGTGCCAAAGTGTCATAACGTACAAGAGACTGTAAATACAAAACATTCCTACACAAGTCTGTTGATCTATTGCTGTACGGATAATGGCTTACCTTCAATGCACGTACTTTTCTTCCTTCAAATGAGGTCGTTACTTCCAAAATAGAAGCCAAATCGCTGTATTGTGTGGCCATGTCTTTCAGCCAGTCCTGAATCTGTGAATTTGATGAAAGATTTTTTTCAGCAAATCGGCACAGTCAGTGAAAAGTTGTTTGGGTATTTGATACCGCAACGTTTTACAATTAACAATTTGATAAGACAGTTAAGTAGAATACGAAAATACAATAAAGTGACAGTATATTCGTAGACACTAATTTATTGAGAGGACGTGTTCTATAATTCATACAGTTCGAAGAAGACATAAGCACATTTGTTTTCGTTTGCGACTGCTTTTCGCTCTCACAGGTGTTTTTGTGCAGCTGTTAGCCATGGCCGCGGGAAAACAACAGGAAGAGATTAAAAAGAGATAAAATGAATCACCTGGTTATATGTGTGGTATTTTGAATAATCGAACTTTGCACCATCTCCGGCGGGCTTCTGCTTTAGCTGTTCATCGATCAACTTCTGGACGTCGAGTATCGTAACGTCGTACGATATGTTGAAGTCTTGCAGAGCGCCCTCAAACTTGCGAGCCTGGATCGGAGACAGCATGACATCGACTTCTCGTCCAGGTTTGGAGGGCTCCCTCCAAAAATCAACCTGTTCATCATCGAAAACCACGTTATAATAGATGCGTCACTCGAGGTACACCTTCAATAGGGCACACTTAGCGAATATGTTGTGTTGCTAACCTCACATAACTTGATGGAAGATAGGTGATTGCACACACAATGAGTTTCCGGGAAAAATATGTAAATGATCACCAAAAGTTCTCCTAATCAATTTGTACCTTGAATGTGAAGGATTGCAGTTCCTTTGACGAGGTTAAAATTTTCAGTATAACAAAACGTCGATCTTTCTTACCCTTAAAATTAATTACACCCAACTTCAGTCTTTTTTCCCAGCATGCATTCATTCCCTGCATGCATTCATTCCCTGCATGCATTCATTCTTCACGCTAGCAGCAGAGATATTATACATGCAAGTTCTACGCTTCTAACGCCTTGGGGAAGGCCCGGGGGAAGGTTGCCTTACACTTGTCAAATTTTACCAGGGTAAAGATAAAGTCGAAAATGGCATGCCTGAGTGAATTGCAGACAAAAAGACCCTAAACGGACAAACAAGTACAACTGAATCGTCAACTGTGGCCAATGTATTGGCCACAACATTGCGGGGTGGGTGGTGGGGGGGGGGGGAGGATTGTAAAATTGTATGATTGGATTGTGCCCTTCAGTGAAAATAAAATTCTCCTATCAATCAGTGTTCTTTTTTAAATATATAGGTAAAAAAAAATATCCCTTATACATTGATTTATGAAAACAACCGTATCACTACATGTCAACCTTGAGATGGGGCTGAACGCTGCAATGTCATGATGTCATTGATGGTTTAGAAAGGACCATTAAAATCTAGGGAGGTGCCGGTCTAAAATGGAAAGCAGTTCTCCTAATAAAATATTGTGAACAATGTGTTTTTGGCCTTACTGTTTTTCGCAAAAAGAATATTCGTATATTCACGACTGGACTGAAAAAGTAATGAAATTGGGAAAGCTTTGCAAGCTCTGCCACCCCGGAAAAAGTATGTCAGGTCTTGAAAGGACAAAGCCTGCAGATGCATGGGTGTCACGCACCTATGAGCTCCTTCTGCCGACCGCCTACCTATCTGGAGCTAACGGTGCATCCAGACCTTAACAGTTGGTCCCTTCCAGCAACTGAAGTCACGCGATCTTTGACAGTTGAAAACAAGGCATTTATCAGCTTGACACACAACCCGTTCTCTTATCATTCACCAAAACCTTAACTACTAGAAATAAAAGGTCAGGTGCCGATACCTGTGTTCCAGAAAGCTCCCGCCATTTTGAAATCCAGGCAATATGTTCGCTCTGTTTTGGATATATCCGCAAAACTTTGTACCTGCGTGTGGAGGGAAATATTGTCATTGTTGAGTGTAAACGTCAAGGTGACCGATGGAATTTGCTGAAGATCAGGTTCATGCATAGCAAATAGTAGTTCCTACAGGCCTCTACGACCAACATTGAGAGTAACCATCCAATGCTGTGGGCTAGCGAGACACAACACGAAAGTAAGACAGTCGCTGACATTACGATAATTGTCGATGTTCCCCTCAGTTGAATCTGACAGTAAATGGCATACTCACCCGTCGTAACTTGCATGATCGACAGCTTCGCACATGGTTGTCGCGATTAACAGTGACCAGAGAGCAAGCCACACACTCGTGACGGTGCAAGCCATCGTTGTGACAGCACGGTCCCTCTACCATAGAGTTACCGTGGTAGAAGTAAAAGGCTTTTCGACAACTTGATAGGGTCACCAATAGTGCGAGGGCAGAGGTCACTTTTAGTAGATTTATTGTACGTCCGATTCTGTTCAAAAATCTGACCGGCAAAAAATTTGAAGAGATTGTGTTAGCCACTTTCAGGGGTACAGTCGTTGCAAGCGCTCCGCGATTTGGTTGTTCATGTTTGTAATGGATGTATAGCCAACGTTCTGTTATTGAGACTACGCGATTTGTCATGCTTGCGCGAAATTGCGCCAGCAATGGATCAGTTTTTCGAGGCAAACAGATATCAATATGGCTTTGATAATACCAATTCCATTTTTTCTGTCCCATCTCAAATGCCACGTACATACTAGTGCCTACAGTAAGGTAATGACATCTCTCCTTCAAGATGTCTAAGCGCCAGTCACGAGGGTGGTGTTATTAGTACTCGGGTCGATTGCATGCTAGGTAGTTGAAATTGTCACAAAAAGACCAAAAACTGTTAGAAACGTCAATTTGAGAAAAAAAATAAGATGAAATGGGATGTCATTTAGACAGTCAGTATGACCTTAGGACAAACGACATATACTATACAACCAACAAACATGCCGCTCACTCTGTATCACAGTGATGTCTTTCAGATGCAGATAAGCAAGGCCCTTTGGTATAAGCATTGCGCGGACAGATTGAATAGATAGCACACCATGTCATTTCTAAAGAGATTCTTAGTCATCTAAGAAGAAGCATCCTTCAATAACCCTTACAATTTGGAGATTTATACATTATTTTTATCATGACATAACCGAAAAGTTATTACTTTAACAGGAAAACCGCTGCCATTTCGAGCGGTCTACTAATAGAAGTGAAATAAGACACTCATACACACATTAGTACATACTTTAATATACGTTTTTCAAATACATTTTTAGTGGAAATATCACAGCTTGTAGTGACGACAGAGTACATTAACTCCCCACGCCGCCATTGTCTTTTGTTCTGAGCCTTTGATTACAGTTGATACTGGCCGGGGCTGATTTAAACTAAGACCCTTGAAAACAGTTTATTGTATTGAATTATTATATTTCAGACAGCTCGATAGCTCCACATCGGAAGAAATGATCGACGACTGATGGTTGAATCCTTTACGAATCATGCCACATCACACATATCAAAAAAACAACGGCACTGATTTCGTAAAATACAAACATTGATTAGAAGGACTTAAAATTAGCACACTGTCTCCTCGAACTTCACCTGCAGCACACATTTATTTTTAGCTATTGTGAATGTCAAAGTAAAAGAATAAAAACTACGTTCAGTACAAAAGTTTTACATTTGAAGAATTTTTTGGTATCAGAAACGTATGTAGACTTTCGACCATGTTTGAATCCTGTTGTGCAAAGAAATGGATGATGAAAGAAACATACCCTGCGATTGTACGACTACGAGTATAGATACGAGATTGCGGAGGCGTTTGAATGCTTGGGTTGACTTGACAGAATACTGGTACACCTTGGGAAGGCAGTGCTGGAAATCAGTGCTCGTCTGTGGGTGTCTTTCGTGATGAATATATACAACCATACCCCCTAAGATGATATTGAATAGTGCTACAGCAGCTCCGCAATGATCTAATTTAATTCTTTAGTCACGGAAGAATAAGGGAAGAGCGGCAAAAGTAATGCGGTACCCTGTTTGAACATTAATGAAAATGCTATCAGTTAAACTATTAATGGATTCCAGCGTGTCTGTAATGTCTAAAATTAGCCGCATTCCTAATCTGCAAACTTCTCTTTCAGAAGGTGACGTCCCACTGCTTTGACGGCGGCGTACAATTCCCGACTAGTTGGTCGGATTTCATGTTCCGGCAGCAGAAACCCGTACTGGCCCTCGTCTCGAAGTTCTACCGTGTAGGAATACATGATACCCAGCTCGCCGTAGGCCCAGTCAATGGCGGTACCGTTCGATGGATCTACGTTTGGAGAGAAACAAACATTTAAAGGGCTAGCGGCTGTATGATGTGTATTTCACTGTTTTTTGTTTTGTACGTCAATCGCAATTTCTATCCCGCAACGTATGTTGAAAAACCCAATAAATTATCGTTTACGAATGAGTTATGGTCCGGACTGAAATTCAGTTGTCAACAATAACACTTAAGGACGGAACAAAGCTACTGGAACATACATCAAAAGTCACAGTTAACTAAGGTTTAATGTGTTGCAATGAAGACTTTTGTATCGTTTTATTGAATTTTTCCTTTCTCATCCTCTCTCTCTTTGTCTCCCTCCTCCCCTCCCTCTCCCTCTCGCTCTCTCTCTGTATGTCTGTATCGGCCGCTCTCATACTAACAAACACAAAATACCGCTCAAAGTTAAACTTTGACTGACTATCACCTCATGCACAGCACGCTTGTCGTGCCATCAGGGTTTAGTCTGAGATCATGGAATAGGGAACTTGGCATTTCAAATGGTCAAAACTCATGAACGTTCCCTTTGAAACTTACACATAGTAGCAGCGTACGGTCCAGGCGTGTAATCCTTCCCATGTACATTCTTGATAGTATTGACCGCAAGATATGCCACCGAATTCTAAGACAGAGAAACAGCGCCACAATCAAAATTATGAAGGAAATACATGAAACTTGAAAATAATGCAATCAGAAGTTGCTACCAATTCTAATCACACTCTAACTTCCTCTGTGATATGAAAGAATAGTACGCTGTTAGATTCAACGAAAAATAAAATTTTACAATCAATACCTTCTTTTACATGTAAATGGCGACGATTTTAGAAAAGATGTGGTGAATTCAGAAGAAAGTGGTGAATCATTTTATGACGCCATCATGCTTAATCTCTACCCTTCCTTCGCTTCATCTATCGACAACTCTGAAGTCTCAAAAAATATTCGTTCCCGATACCTTTGACCCCCTGATTTCATTGTAATTCTTATTTTAAGTTTTTATAAGGGAAATCAAAAGGGAAAAATGTAGAAAAGCAGTCTCAATCAAAATGTGAAGGGATAGAGGATCATTGCAATGCAATCCATACAGAATCAATCAATCAATCAATCAATCAATCAATCAATCAACGACGTTTATATAGCGACAAAATCCAAAAAAAGTGTGTTAATTTGCTCTGTCACGCTCAACGGCTAAATGACAATTTATGCTCTTGAGAACATGTGCGTTTTCAGTTATCTTTTGAAAGTTTCCAAGTTTTTGGGATTTTCTGACGTCGAGTGGTAGTGCGTTCTATAGTCAAGCTGCAGCGTATGAAAATGCAAGGCCACCGTAGGTGATGAGTTTGTAGGTTGTGCATGTTAAACGTGTCTTGGTGGATAAAGAGTGCCACAACTTTGAGTACAAAGCTAACGGTGTTCATTCATAACCCCCTTAGGAACGGGTAATCTGTTTGCGTCATAAAATAATTAAAATGCCCTATTAATACCCTATCGATGTACAACTTTGGTGGTCTGAATTTTGCTTCTGTGCTACTATGAACAAAAATGACATTTTGAGCGTACGTTTCCCACCCTTACCAACCTGTTTTATGTAATCTGCCTCGGGTGTTGGATCCAGCGTGTAGCTCCAAGGAAAGAGCCACAACTGGGAATAACTGTGGATATCCAGGAAGGCCCGGAATTTTGTCGATGATCGGTAAAGGAAATTGGCCACGGAGTAAATCTCTGGTTCCGAAAACGGAAATGGACCGACGTATTCGTTGTCGCACGGATCTGCACTGGTGCCCGCGCCTGGAAGAGAACCAATTTCATTCATACTAAATTTTGTCCCGCCACTCTGTTATATGAATTGGTTTTATGTGTGTAATGTATTAATACATGTATTGAGGTAGGTTCTCCACAGGACAACTGTTCGTCGCTTGACTTGCGCATTGCAATATAACTTTAAGTTATCAACTCACTGACGAAGTCGTTTTAATGCTCAGTTCGTTGACTCACCTCCCCATTCGAAACCATAGTTCCGGTTACCGTCCACTCCGATGCAAACAGTGTCAGGGATGGGCGAGCGAGTCTTCCTCCACAATCGATCCTGAAAAGATAACGTTGCATTGTGGGGAGTATTATTCAATATAGGTGTCACTTTAGTTCCAAAGTTGCTGTCTGGCCTGCCTGAGTCTGTCTGTACGTGCAGAGAGAGAGAGAGAGAGAGAGAGAGAGAGAGAGAGAGAGAGAGAGAGACAGACAGACAGACAGAGAGAACAGATAGAGAACAGAGACTAACAGATTGGAGGGAGGGAAGGGCATGTGATCGAGACAGACAGACAGACAGACAGACAGAGGCAATAAAGATATGCTGAACTAAGCAAACAGACAGCCGGAGATAGAGACAGGGAGACAGAGAAAAAGAATGACAGAGACAGAGAGAGATTGGGTAATGAGAAATGTCTCTAACTTACAGTTTTCCATGAATAGACATAACCATCCGGGTTGAGCACAGGGAGTACATACCAGTCGAAATGCACCAGCAAGTTGGTGACTAAGCTGTCTGACCCAAAGTCTTGGACGAGCTAAGATTTTAAAGAAAATACGACTGAATAGATTATTCATGACGGCAAAATATTAAAATGTCCATCGTCTTCGATTCATGATGTCCGGAATATATTGTTAAATTGTCTATAAATGTGCGTTATACTACCCAAACGTACACATATTCACCATGAGCACATGTAATGACACAATTGATAAAATAATGCGTAAATACATGCATTATATATATATATATATATATATATATATATATATATATATACATATATATATATGTATATATATATACATACACATACTTACGTACATACATACATACATACATACGTACATACATACATACATACTGTACAAATTTAATCGTTTATTATTGTTTGATTATAAACATTGTGGTGTTGAGGTCGCACGGCGGTTGCATGGGCCCCAACTACTAAGGTGACGTTGAAATCATAATTTCATTTGCTGTGTTATGTGATATCGAGCGATGAAACTGAAACCACTGATTCTCCTGATTAATGTGCAACTGACACCATTTACTGTACGTCCAACCTGCCTCACTAAATATACATTCACAACATCCGAAAACTTTTGAACCAAGTGCGTTGGTTATTTGCAAACTTCAAAAGACAAGACAGAACAAAAGTAAGCTTATACCCCGCATTGGACGCGCGCGTCCCAGCATGGGCAACCATCGATAGGTGCCACCAACTGGTAAATTTCATCAGTTTTACAAAATCATCACAAAAGGCTGATATACTGATTTTACATATTTTTGACCTTGACAAAAATTTTGGAGGGGAAAGTAGAGCTGTTCGTAACTACTTTCCCATTCGGAAAATTTGCCCTCCCACAGAATTATGATGCCCACTGTCCTCCGGTTATCTATGGTCTGCCCGCTCCGTCGCCGCTCCCAACTACTGCTCAAGTTTCCCACTGCCTTTTCCCCACCACTGAAATTCCCCATTGCCCACCAGATGTACATATTCCAACATAAAAATTTTATTTCACGCAACTATGAGTCTTGCACTATCTTTTGATCAGACGTGCGTGTGTGGCAACGAACTTCACGCAAAGCCGTGCAAGCAAAGAGTCATTTCAACCTTTGGACATTGTTCCCCTGTATGTTAGGCGCTAAACCTCCCCTGAAGTTCTATCAACCACTGCATTTCCCCTCCCTCTACCTATTTTCGGGTACCAACTGCCAGAAATGTTCTCTCCGCCCATAGTAAAAACTGAAATTTCCTGCTCGCCTGATCCGTTTATAAATTTGCCCGACCACTGAAACTGCACACGAACAACTTTTTGCACAACAAGCTTCGTTGGTTGCACATGCATCGGGATTGAGCGTGTTACGAAACGAGTGGTGCATGTGACTGATTGTTATGGCATTTCGCTCATGGTATGACATTGGGGCGTAAATCAGGTAATATACATATGATAATGAATTCGCCTCGACATCACATTGCAGTATGCTTCAAAGCAGTATATTAGTACCTTGTTCGCCATGTACAGCACCGACGCCGGCGCAATCCATTCCCGTGCGTGTACACCTGCCTGAATCCATACACCTTCTTTCGCAGTCCTCGAGGCGGCACCGATCTAAAGAAATCAAGAATTACGTGGTCGACTCAATCAATGCGTGACGAATCTAGTTCGGTACGACGCTTTTAGACTCTTCGATTTGCATTGCTATGGCCTCCATTGAACGTTTTACCTTCTAGTAACTTATGTACCGTGATACGATCTTGGTGTCTCAGTAACAGTTGCTTGACCACACGGCAGACAATAATGGGGTGTTTTTGACAATGCAGTGCGAATAACTGCACTGGCACTTTTTGAAATTTTGAAACACTAAATCACACAACTGAAAATAGCCGCTGGAAAGACAATTAACCATTAACATATACGACATGCAACAGAGTCAGTAGAGAGGCAATTGATGTCGATGAACCATCGAAGTAAAACATTAGCGCTCCGTTGCTATAACGTACGTACGGTAGTACTGTTTTGGGCTACAGCTTGTGAGGGCTAATTTTGAGCTTATGGAATAATGGGATTTTTCCCCGGTTTATTTTTGTGGCAATCGAAAATTATATTTATCCCCTTAACCATAACACACAGATGGCAGCCATTTGAGCAAAAGTCTAAGTCTTTCAAAGTCGAGGCGCATCTACTAATAACTTTAAGGTCGAAGGTGGAACCTCAAGTTTGGTGAACCTCACAGTCGCTTGCGGTTCGACACACGGCGATGGCCGCTATGGTATGCATTAAGACATACCACAGCGGCCATCGCCGTGTGTCGAACCACACAAGCGACTGTGGTGAACCTGGTAGCGGGCACGGCTATTGGTCACACATAAACAAGGAGATTTACAGGCGCAGTTGCATCTTAGCTACGTACCTTTAACGCTGTCATTCGTCTTCCGTGATAGGATTTGCCGACATTCACCAGCGTGACGATGTTTTTATTTCCCCTCGCAAATCTAATCATCCACTTTGAAATCTAGGGTAAAGAACGGAGCGTTGGAGGAAGCAGTATGTCATTTTAAAAGGAGGCAGTCGTCGGAAATGTGCGTGTGCGACTGTCTTGTTTACAAACAATGTATATCATGCGTGATATCGAGATGCATCACTTCAAAATAGTTGCAATATTTATATTTCACGACATTACTTGTTAACAAACATGTTTCAACTTTCATCAATCGCTAATCACCCTAGATACAGTATTACATCGGTCGTATGGGTCCCTGGCAACCTTTGGGCAGAGTTCCGACGACCGCCTCCCTTTAATAATTGAAAATCTCAACACAAATCCAACAGACCGTGTAACCCAGCACGCGGAAATTGCCAAAATCCAGTCACATACATTTACCACGACAGAATATTTAAGGATATACCTTTCCCTTGTCTAAAATTGCCATTTGTGTGAAAGCCGTTTGCCATATTGCACACATCTATCAGTTCGACACATTTCCCGGATACTACTAGTACATCATGATGCCCTCTCAGTCGTATGAAAAGAACTCAAGATTTGAAATCAGCTCAGCTGATTCAATAGCAGAAACTGTTGCCATGGTGAAATGCGGCCTAACATCAGCCAGTCACACAGCATTGAGACAAACGTAAACCGGTTGTAGACATTCCTGCCGTAACTTGACAGTTCAATCTCGCGTAAGGTGTTACTCACGGTGTCAAACTGGTGGTACTTGTCCAACCGAAAACTCTCCAGTGTCTCGGGGAATGTTTCTTGCGAGCCCTGTACACTGTTCATCTGCTCGTCGATTGTCAGTTGCACATCCGGATGAACCACAGTGTGGGTCACATTTGAGAGGTCCAGAAGAGCTCTCAACTTCCCTTGGATTTCGGGTGACACCAACAAGTCGGCGCTCATCGGCGAGCGGTTCCAGATATCCACCTATTTTTTTAAAAAATGGTCAGTTTATTTTATGAATGCATAGTTTAATGTTTTAATGTGCTCGACTATCAAAGCATATTTATTGATATAAAATTTGCACAACACATCGTGCTGAAATCTTCTAAAGCACCTCAATGCAAAGTCGTGTAATCGTTGAAGATGCACAATCCATGTAAATTCTGTCGCTTCAAGTAAAATTTATCTCGAAAAAGTAAGTTTAACCCACACTCTCCTTGAGACAGGTGGAATCAATGTATCTTAAAATAGCGAGAGAAACAGTGTGGGGTAATCATTTTTTTTCGATTTCACATCAGGGAAGGCTAGAAAATGAAATGTACTCCAGATTGAAGTTTAATGGCCGTCAGTCCAGGCATCCTGACGTATGTAGCCACACGGAATATTACATGTCAGTATTCATGAAAGTGGCTTTTTATCTTGTAGCAGAATACGAATACGCCTTCATTGAAATTCCATTGGTGTCGAAAGAACGGACGACCATATGACTTGGGAAATGTTTGTCACGTCCCTTGATAAAATATCATCGATTGATCTAAACGTTGAAATGTACAAAGTTAAAGTAGTATGCGCCGAAAGACTTGAACTTTTGCTCAAACTTTCCCCAATGAAGGTATCGACTCGGACCATTCTCTTTCAAAATCAAGAATAAACATCGGGGTCACCGTTCAGAATTCGGTACTAGAGAGACATATTACCTATTAGTAAGATTTCCCGATATTTAAAATTAAAAATGGATGCAATCCCTATGTTAACTTTATGGGGAAAAATACAATTTTCGAATTTTGGAAAACCTAGACGGTGAAAACTTTTCTTACTCCGAGAGCTTTAAAATGAGCCCCAACAAGTGGTAGATCAGAATAGAATGATGTTACTCTGTGATAGAATTGATAAAACTTAGGGCCCGAATATCTGTCCTCGATGTGCGTTCTACCTTAAAAATAAAAGTTCACAATGCGTTTTGAATCCTGTTATGGTGGCTGTCATGCTAATCTAATTTTACAAAACTGGAATGTTGGGCTATGTAAAAAATGCATAACATACCTCGTGACGACCAAGTCACGCGATAGGAAGACAGAGAAAGACGTGCACATGTAGGAATAAAATATGCGGTATTATAATGTTGTATCAACGCAAATATTTCTCCGT
Organism: Ptychodera flava; assembly: GCF_041260155.1. NCBI lineage: Eukaryota > Metazoa > Hemichordata > Enteropneusta > Ptychoderidae > Ptychodera > Ptychodera flava. The sequence goes on from NC_091941.1 coordinate 25,878,502, forward strand.
TGTGTAACATTGTACAGCCATCGTATTACATTTTTACGTTCATTTTTAGATCACGGTCAGCGAGACTTCTCACAACATTAACAAAGACTTACTGGAAAGTCCTCAAGAAGGCTTTGAGTTGAAAACTCGACATCTTCCCATCTTATCCGCCACAGTTGGTACCTGCAGGGCACAAAATTAAGTCGAATGTCACAATTAGAATAAGTTAAGAACACCCTTTAATAGACTGGGGACTGTTGTAGCCTTACAGCGTGTTTTTTGACATTCATGATTATTGACTGCCGGATTGAAAGGAAAAGTGTCTCAGAACTTCGTGGACAGCAATCCGAATTCGATGCCGTAATGTTTATAAGTTAGAAGCTGAGTGCTGCGAATTTCCTTGTTACTGAAAGGGATTCGGCCCGACAAAGGTTACCCACACTACACTTAACCAAACAGGCTATCAGTGTTCATAGTTATAAAGATTCTTCGCTTTTCTGCATCTCACCAGTAATTGCTAAGGCCAAAAAATAAAAGATTGTTTCTGGTCACCGCGCGCGTCATTTCAGAACCTGCGAGGCATGTCTTTTGTGGGGGGCTTACATACTCATCAGCTATTCTTGATATCCCTGTTTGCATGTCCAAAAATGATAAAAGAAAACTGAAGTATTATGCAGCCAGTGTATAAAGACAATAACTGTTGCATCAACAATGCCAAACCAGCAGCATTGTTAGGAATAAAAAAGAAAAAAAAGGGGGGGGGAAACAGCGTCACCGCATCACTTTTGCTGAATGTTCAGGTAGTATGCGCCTCGAAAGTGAAAGACTTGAACTTGTGCTCAAACTTCCTAAATGAAACTTTTGACCATTCTCTTACCAAAATCAAGAACAAAAACCAGGGTTACCATGCAAAATTTGGCACTAGAGAAACAAATTACACAAGATTTACCGATATTTGAAATTCAAAATGGCCGCCGTTCCTGTGTTAACTCTACGGAGAAAAATACATTTTTCGATTTTCAAAGAAACTAAGACTGTGAAAGTTTTTCTTTCTCATTGGGCTTCAAAATGAGCCCCAACAAGTCGTAGATCAGAAAAATATTGGAAGAGTTTGAAAGTCCAAATGTCTGTCCACGAGGCGCATTCTGCCTTATGTGTGTCATCTTTCAGGTTCGTAAATAGGACTTCTTTTCACTTTGAGCCGGATAATCTCGTTCACAATAAACTTTGACTAGCGACATATTTTCATAATTTGAGTTTTCACCAGCTTGAACAAGTTGATGAAGTGATATTTATCTTAGACGTACCCGTATCTGATGCTGTATGCCCGTTGATCGTTAAAACCCAATAAACCCCATAAACTTTGTTTGGCGACATATTTTTTACAAGGTCAGTTTTACTAGCTTTAACAGGTTGATGACATCCAATGATGTCTGTCCTTTTTTCAAGTTACCCACTGAGAATGTTTCCCGCCCGCTGATAGAATAAAATAAATGTCCCCCCACCGTCGAACCACTTGCGAACATCTTTTTTACCACGAACAGCTTCATTGCTGCCCCTCACAAGGGAGATTGGGAGGCAGAGGACGCAATGTGCTATCCAGTAATTTGGCTGTCCACCACTGGTTTCTACTCAGATTTGTCTCTATTCATGTAAATTTTAATTGTTATAGCTTGTTAGTACAGTGGTGATTGTTAAAACAGTCAGCATGACTTGCGAAAAACGAAGGCAGTTGAGTTTGTACAAGATCCACTCATGGCTGACAGTGTCGTAAGTCATTAAGGTTCGGCTGACAGGTCATCAAAGGACAGCGTCAGATCATATCAACAGTGGTACAGTATCTCGAGATTGTGCTGACGGTTGTGGTGTTGCTTTGCTGTCCGACCCACAACAAGCACAACTCCAGGCAGGCACGACCTCGAGCTCCTGTACTGCGGCTTTTGAACTTCGTAACACGGTGTTCCGATAAACACAAATATGCGTCAGTAAATAAACATGAATGCTGTTAAATTGTCTCGTTGTTAACACGCTGACCAGGGCATGCGTAGTCGTTTGTGATTAGGTACACGGCGAGTCTGTGATAATGTAAGCGATGCCCGTTGTAGAAGACCTCAACGAGGTCGGGTTGTTATCTGATATTCTATTCCTGTACCTGGAATCTCACAATAATGTTCAACTCTGCTCACTGAACTTTATACTCAAAGACGATGCGGAATTGTTTAAAATATCGACATACCCGTCATATCGAATCTTGTCGTCTGCCAATAGGCACGGAAGCACCGGAAGAAGCAACAGCCAAACTAGCAACATTCCCTTCGTGCAGGCCATACTATGCCACCACTCGAGATCAGCGCAAAAGGTCAATCCAAGCAAGGCATTTGAGACAGACTTTCTATACCGTAGAGGGAGGGCTTTGTATTCACGGGACACGGCATAGTATTCTCCCTGTTGCTATCTCGTGAAATGCTGATACCGTTTTTACCTTGTCTCAGACATCTTTTAACAGTATTCGGGTGCTTTATCACACATAAAAGGGTTCCCAATCCTACTATTATGTTGCACGTCTGATCACATTTTGTATTGTTACAAAATGACCTTATTTAAAACAAAGTATTTGGGATTGAAAACACAGTTATTGATAAGTTTATCATCTAAGCTACCCTGCATTGATCCACCTGCAGCTGCTAGAACTCTGCCACTATCTTATGATAGTCGTTTTACATCCATGGCAATAATCTAGGTAAATTAACTACTAACAACTTAAAGTCATACTTTCACTACAAAGGGTTACATTTGAAAGTGCGTATGGATAAAATAAAATAACAAAAAAAGGTTTAGTTTTATTGGACATAAGAATACAGTAAATTTTACAGAATTGTATTGACTTTTTATATGAAGAGTTTGCAATCGATTCAGTGCATGAAAATCCATTTATAGATGCACTGACTTTGAGTAGCAAAATTGCAAATTTCGATTTCGAATTATATCTCTTATTGTGATGTTACGGGCAGGGGGGATAAGGTGCATATTGATCCCCAGTTTTCACAAAACTTGGGGGGGGGGGAATGGAATTACTTTGATTGCCACCGACAGCGTACCTGCAGAGCCACTGTCGCTTCTCAGCCGACACTTCGCTGAAGTGAGTTGACTTTGAACTTTGAACTTTGACCACCTAGCAAAACCTAATTGAGAAAATGATAATTTGTATTGCAAAACATAAAAAGACCCTAATTTTATGTTTGGTTTTGGAACACACCTCACTTAATGCAGTAAGTTAGTGGCATGTAAACAGCACATTGAAATAGTATTCTCTGCATAAAGTGAAATGTGTCATGGAGGGAATGATATCCAAAACAAAATATCGGCCGGTAATTTTGCTTAACCCTTTGAACGGTACATCGTCACTATTTCAACTCCTTTGAAGTCAGGATAAAAAATCAAAAACATTCTTGAGGTAGTACACGCCTTCGAAAATGAAAGACTTACATGTTTGCGAAAGCTTTCGACTTCAAAACTATGAATAAAAATCAGGGGTCACTATGCAAAATTTTGTCACCTGAGAAATAAATGACCCAACATTTACAGATATTTGAAATTCAAATGACCTGATACCAGTGTTACATATAACTCTAAGGGGAAAATAAAATTGCCCATTTTCGAAAAATTAAGACTGCGAAAGTTTTTTTTACACCAAGAGCTTTAAAATGAGCCCCCTACAGGCATTGTAAATCGAGTTCAATCATCGCTACTGGAATTTCATTTACCAGACAATACAGGGGGGAAAAGTACATCCAATTAAACGTGGACAAGGGTGTCTACAGGTCTTGACCGTGATTCTTGAACTTGACAATGGATGAATCCTCGTTAACTTCATGGACACGGAGGCAAACCAATTTATCACTTCATGAACACAGGAGAGAAAAATGGCCCTATAAGTCATTACCAGCTTTTGGCTCCACCAGTTGGTGCAACTTTTCTATCATCTTCGCTTGCCAAGGTCTCCGCTCCGGGCAGCTGGATGCTTCCCGAAATCAGACCTTGGCTGATAGACCCCCTAAATCGTGTTTTTTAAAGCGCCACCACACGACTGTATGTGACCAGTAAATAGCCAATCAGATAATCGGTTACAGCGAATGTAGTTGTATAGGTCTTTTCCCACTTTTTTCTCGGTGTCACATTTACAAGTATTCGTGGTCGCTGTTTACATTTCATGCTACTGAAATCTACTGCTGAAATCACTGATGTGTTCAAAACGTTAAAACAAAGGCCCAGCCGCCAGCGCGTCGTACCGCAAGATATTCCCGTCGCTCAACTTGTAAGGTGAAAACATCAACCCGCCAAACTCAAAAGATCGTGGCGCGAAATAGAAAAGTTCTACCCGCCGAAGTAACTCTGTTAAACCACTCCTCCAATTTTGACCTCAAAATTTCACGATAAACCCATTACTCAGACGTTGTTCAGACATTGTTGTCCTGTCAACTGGCGCGGCCGGCAGCTATTCTGTTGTTCATATCTTCGGAAAATTGTAAACATTGTGAGACGATGAACAGGATTTACCAGAACAGAACATCGACACGCCGCGGGAGAAACAACTGGAAGCGTGGCTCGACAACGTGGACTAGGACTTTGTGAAATAAGCTAGAACTGGAAATTAAAGAACCGGATTTTGTTTGGGTGTCGTTCAAAAAAAAAATTGACCTATTCATCACAGCAAGCAATATACTCATTGGTGAATTTTTCATTGACTACAAGCGTCAGCAAGCAATATAAGCTTACTCATCGGTGAATTTTTCATAGATTACAAGCGTCAGTTTTTTCAAAGTCATCTTCTGCACTATCGCCATATTTATTCGTCGATTTTTTTTCTTTGGGAGATATCTAATGCCCGTAACTTTATCCCCACCACGCAGTAAGATTTCCATGCATGACAATCAAATCCTGTATTAAACTCGGGCAAGATTGCCTTCCCACTCCTTAATCTCCGTTTGAGCCATTAGGGTGTCACAGGACGAAGGTAAACCAGAGACTTGGTTCAAGTCGGTGAATTTTCAAAAAATAAAATGATTTGTAAAAGTTCCTCGTGTAAAATTTGGTAGCGATCGAACGCGTTTTAGTCTTATTTAGTCTGTGCAGCTACAGCAGTAGTGAGTTAGTTTGTGCCGCGTAAAACTCCCCTGTATCGCGTTCACCCCACTCAACGCGTTCACATAATCCTACTCACACATTTCACATGAAAACAGAACACAGATCATTGCATTCGAGACGTTCACACAAGTCACATGTTCACAATCACGCACTTGAACCAAGTCTAGTAAACCAGTAAGTAAATCGAGAGAAAAGCTGTGCACAAATAGTGCGGTGGTCGGCGTTTGGAAGGTAGGCGTGGTTTTCTCTTTGAGTGTAACGCGTGCTCTGATTGGTCCGCCTGATTTTCTAATTCCATCAAACTCCTTAACGCAAAATAGTGGGGGTATCCCGCACGGCGTGGTTAGTGGAAGACTCCTGTCTGGCTAACGAGCCGTGCGAGCGGACGATGCTTTTCTATCAGCAGAACTCTCCGATGAAATTGACAGCTCTACTGTTTTGTATGTCGGCATCACCTTCACAAGTATATCATAAACACAAGTTATCTTCCTTTAGTATCACATGATTTCAGGATGAGTATTAAATGTTAAGAACTCTCATCCAATCGTATATGTAGGATTATATCTTTCATCAAATCAAGAAGTTTTCTTACTGTTCAGTCAGTTATGTAACTTTTTTCCTCTTGAGATAAAATCAACCAAAAGTTTGTACCGGCAGGTCAGGGAACATTTTTGTCGTCGAATGTAATTCAAGACTTAAACTGGTTTTTAAATGTTATGTAGACTATGATGCTGAGCCAACTATTTCTCACTTCAGCGTGATTTATAAATATTAACAAGGTAATTAATATTTTCTCGAATAGTATAGTTTTGTGAATATTTTGGACACGTCGTGAAAATTGATTGTCTTCTGAGTGAGGCGGGAGGAGGCGTCATCGAGTTTTGTTATTGTGTAGAGGGTTCATTAATTCTGACTAAAGTATAAGAAGGCTTTACCAGCCCATCCCAAGCCATAACAACTGAATGCTCACTAATGACGATGCTCCTGTTTTATTGTCGACTTCCGGTCGCAGGTTAATAAACGTTCCGCATCCTGTCCCAATTCCTCCAACCCATCCCGAAAAATAACGGAGAGCGCCCTCGGCGAGCTATTTAAAACGAAAATACAAAAATGATTTCTGTACCTTTGGAACTCAGCCAAGTCCTGAAATTCATAGAATTCATGAGTCATTCTACGGTTTTAACGCAGCATATAATATAATGAACTGCGTGCTGGGTTCGAAGTTTGATATCTAAAGGCGGAATTTTAATTCACGGTGAAATAATATACAAACCACGGGAAAAGTCGCCTGGTGTCATGTACCGTACAGCGCTAGGATTTATCAAGGTAAAGTCTGATACTATACCGAATATTTGATCATAAACCTGGGAGCCTAGGGATTCAATATTTTCGGGGGACCTTTGCTTTGTATTCTCACATCTGTCTACCTTGTCTTCTGATATTCAAAGGACAATCTACTGCTTAAACACGTCTTCTCGTCAAGTTCAATCTGCGCAAACTTCTGTTTTTCGAGAGGAGTCGAGGGCCAGCGGTACATAAAGGTATTCACCGTATTGCATTTCTCTTCCGCACTCCATAATACCGGTGGCTTGCTATCAAGAGCTCGGAGATTGCAGAGCGAAAAGTTCGCTGTAAATTTTTTCCGCAGGTCAAGCGTTAAGTGAAACGTGTCGAATGTTATGCACCGTGTTCTCTAAAATACATATTTTAAAGTTCTTCTTCAGTCGTGCGCGGTAAAAACATGTGCGACTTTACTTTCGTTTTAGCTGCTGCCTGTGATTCGAAGAATGACATAGACCCATAGACGTGTGTACATATGCCTGAGGTTTTTCTCAGGCATATGTACACATGTCTATGGGGCATAGACGCCGAGCGGAATAGACCGATCACAAGTGACTGTGGTGCCACCCCAATAAAAAACTGTGACTACGCAATATGCTGCGCTCGCATATTGCAGTGCGCTAGCTGTTTTTCTACGGGCGGCACCATGCGGCACTGTTGGAGGCCATAGAGGCGTCAGAGTACACAAACGGGGCCGCGAACTTCCCGCGTGTGGAACCCAGGGCTAACATCCTCGTAGCGAACAGCTTCGCCGCGCGCGTCACGACTTGCCAGTCACAGCATATTGAAAAGCATTTGGATGTGCGCATAGAACGCTCCAGCGAGTTATCAGTGCAACGACGCTTGCTGCCAATGTTTAGGAGTTTTATCACTTGGGCCAAGAAGTCTAAATATCTGGATATTAATATTCTTCTGTAAATTTGGCTTTCACAATGGTAAATATCGGAAAGTGCGGCCTAGGCTGGCCCCACAGTTCGTGTACATTTACACGAAAGCTGCGACCGACCTTCAGGAAAATCAACTCTCTTTCGCTATCACTTTAAAGATTTCACCGAAATGGGTTGCAGGCCAGCATTTTCAGTGAACAATGGGACGAAGGACATATCTTCACGGCAAAATAGGGCGACGGACAGCGACGGAATATGGCGACGGACACTATTTTCACTATAGAATCGGGTGAGGGACAGCATTTTTTGCTCACATGTTTACACACGTGAGCATATGTCGCAGCGATGTCTGTCTGTATGTCTGTCTGTCTGTGTGTCCGTGTGTCTGTCTGTCTGTCTGTCTGTCTGTCTGTCTGTCTGGGGTCTGTCTGTTGGTCCGATATCCCAAAACCGGCTAGTCAGATCAGAATCAAATCTGGTACATATATTCAGTTAGCAAATGGCAAGAACTGATTAGTTTTTGGTGGGTGTGGCTTGCATACTTTTTACTCATTTGCATAATTAATGATTTTAGAAAAAAAGGATATACATTAAAAACGACTACACACAATTTGATGAGATTTGCTACAAATCTTGATCACACCAAGATATATCAGCAGTGGGAACCATTAAGGGGTTACATGAAAGATAGTTGCTAATTTGCATATTTTATGAACTTTCCTAATTAGGGATATATGTCTGATTTGACTCGATCAAAATTGACCAAACTTGGTATGTATATTTGAGATACTATTATTTAACATTAATGAAAGTCATTAAGCGTTTTAACTTTAGCCAATTCCTAATTTGCATATTTAATGAACTTTGCTAATTAGGGATATATATTTGAATTGACTGGACCGACGTTGGTGAAACTTGCTACATGTATTTGGAGCTACTATGATTCAACATTTTTGAAAGTCTTTAAGCATTTTTACTTCAGCCAATTCCAAATTTGCATATTTAATGAACTTTCCCAATTAGGGATATATATCTGAATTAACTTGATTGTAGTTGTTGAAACTTGCTATATACATCAAAGATACTGTGATATAACATTATTGAAAGTCAACAGACATTTTTACTTCAGCCAATTCCTAATTTGCATATTAAATGAATTTTCATAATTAGGGATATATATCTGAATTGACTTGACCAAAGTTGACAAAACTTGCTACATATATTGCAGATACCATGATACAACATTATTGACAATCATTGAGCATTTTTACTTAAGTCAATTCCTAATTTACATATTTAATGAACTTTGCTTATTAGGGATATATACTGGGATTTACTTGATCAAAGTTGGCAAAACATGCTATGTACATTGATGATTATAGGGCCCCTGGTTAAAAAATATCGAAAGTCATTTCACATTTTCATGTCAGCTAATTTATAATTTGCATATCTAATTAGCTTTCACAGCTCGGCATACATAGCTTGAAGGACTTGGCCAACGGTAATTACACTTGCTATATAAAATGGTGATACAATGACAGCAGTCAAAGAACTTTAATATTTTTATTTCAGCTAATTACAGATTTGTATACTTCGTGATCTTTTAGAATTAATCGGCGGTGATTATTGTTCATTATGTTGATCATAATACTTTCAATGAAGTTGCAAACATGTGGCAAAGGTTCAAATTTACACATAACTGCAATATATAATGAAACATGTGAGCATTTTCAGTTCATATCTGGTCACTGAGGGACAGCATTTTCACTGGACAATTCAAAGGACAGCGATATTAGTAACGAACATGTGCTGAATGAAAGGATTTTCACTGCAAAATGGGGCTAAGGACAATGGAGTGCAGAATACGGTAAAGGGCAATATTTTTGTAACAGAATAGAATAGGGTGATCATACTGCTCTACATCTTATCCTGCGCTGAAAATGTTTACCTTCGCCCAATTACATACAGAAAATACTGTGACAGACCCCATGGCTTCGTAGGGCACTCTGTGGCGTTCGGAACGTTCGGAATTGGGTTCTGTTATTATTACATACGTTCCCCAATCGCCGTCGAAAGAAACGGCTAATCGCGACACGGCCTGATTGCATATAGATTCCATACAGTGCACATTGATATGCTGTCAATAAACTTTTCATCAGCTGTGAGCTCACTGATTGGCTAAGGGAAACTTTCTACTATTCATATGCAAATTTTGATGCAGAGTACCGAGTTCACTATATCACTGCATTTTCATCTCGACTACATGTAACAAAAACAGACACAAACAAAGACGTTTCAGGACAGAAACCTTAAATAATTTTAATACATGTGAACAAAATTGGTATTTTCAGTAACAAGATCAACTGTGATAAAAATTATTAGAATGACTTAAACTTCAAAATTGTATCAGAGTCCGAGTACGGCTGTCATATGGCGTTGAATGCCTGCCAAAATTAAGCTATGACATTTGTAATTACGACATGCCTTTCGCAATTACGACATGCCATGATGAGATGCAAAATGCGAAAATATGCCATTATGCGATGCAAAATGCAGACATGCCATTATGCGATGCGAAATGCAGACATGCCATTATGCGATGCAAAATGCAGACATGCCATTATGCGATGCAAAATGCAGACATGCCATTATGCGATGCGAAATGCAGACATGCCATTATGCGATGCAAAATGCAGACATGCGATGCAAAATGCGGACATGCCATTATGCGATGCAAAATGCAGACATGCCATTATGCGATGCAAAATGCAGACATGCCATTATGCGATGCGAAATGCAGACATGCCATTATGCGATGCAAAATGCAGACATGCCATTATGCGATGCGAAATGCAGACATGCCATTATGCGATGCGAAATGCGGACATGCCATTATGCGATGCAGAATGCCGACATGAGGAGTAGAAGCTTTGAATAGGCTACCTTTTCCAGCAAACTAGGGGGTCATCTCATATCCACAATGCACCGGTGTATTCGCAAACATGGTCGGCCTCGAATAAGAGTTTTGGATTTATAGTGTACGATCCTACGGTCTCTTGAGCTCCATGAAGGGTCTATGGTATTACGAACGAGCATCAGAGAAGTGCTTGTGTGCCCTTCTGTGGTAAGCTAGCAAGGACACCAATTACTCAGAGTATACATATATGCCAAATGTCAAAATCAAGCAATCCGTTGAACTCTGATTTTATAAATCGCCATATACGCTCGAGCATGGAGGTAGTAGGAGCATTCAATCTCTACTTCTCGACCTCAATTCATAACTTATGGATGATCAGTTTCACGATTTCTTCCAAAGAAAATATGTGAATGTCCATCGTCTTCTTTCTAACTCGAATGCTTTTGGAATAATCGACGACGATGTTGTCAGCCCTGTTCAGCTTGTCATTGGCGCCATCGATGTTCTGGCTAGCTCTGTGAATGATGTTTTTGAAGCCTGAGTACCATTATTGAAACCAGCAAATTCCCGAGGACGGCCCTCGTTCAGCATTACTGAGGATCAAGTACCAACTGTGTAATCAAAATGTTTTGAGGGCTGCACGTGACATTTGATGGCATATGTGTGTTTGCAGGAAAACTGAAACATGATACGTGCTGCCCTTAGATGTGAACAACTTACATATTATCCTCCTGTTGTTTGTGACTGATATTAACAGTGATGGTCACTGTTGTTTAAAGGCAGTTTACTGTATTCAAGCGATGAAAATTGCAGTCTATGAATTTTGTTGTCAAAAAAGCGCCTGGCATATTTGAACAAGGAGCAATGTTTGGGACCATCTCTAATGAGACATTGATTGTACCTGTTGTGTACACAGCGAATAAAGTATTAATTGATGTGCAAGTGACAGCACTCTGTCTGATCCATGCATAGTATTTTTGCTATATATTTTACAAAGGGTGGATAGCCACAGTTATTAAGACTTGGAAGAACAGTACCACACAATTTACAAAAACAATAAATATATGCATTTATTAACAATCGCTTAAACTTCAATTTTCACAATACTCATAGTATGAGAACAGATGGCATTTGTGACTCTACCTCAGTGTAGATCTATAAACATAGTCTTTCATGTATCATTGTGTAGCAAATAACAAACATGACTACATGAAGTCATACTGTACTGTTCCAATGGGTGAAAAAATTCTGACCAGTGCAATAGATGGTTAAATGTCAAGTATTTCTTGTATATTTTAAAATTGAGTGCTGTGTCATGGTATCAAAATTATGACAGTTAAAAATCACACACTTTACATGCAGTAAATTTGGCTTGTGTGTACTTATCATAAAATTGTAAAGTGTGGTATTGTCTTTCTTTAGATATACTAAGTGGTTAGTCTCTCTTTCCCAGACTTTGTTTGCTGCACTGATATTGAAATCCAAATTTAATCTTTAAAAATCTTTGTCCTAAGTGAACTGAGTTTCCTTGTGTCATCCTTACTTTGAGCACTTTCAAGTTGGCAAAGGCATTTACATCGGTTACATTGTTTGGCAACCAGTTGGGTTTTGCGTTACACCTACCATTACCAGCGAAATCTAAATAACCATGACATGGTGTTCAGAATTCATCTTTAGAAAAACCAAAAACCATTTAAAACTTTGCTCATAGTATCATCATTGCAAGCATCTGAAACCATGGCAACTGCCTGGGCCTGCCAACGCAGCTTGCAGCTTAAATTTATTTATATAAGTTGTCGTATATAATATGAGTATGATGTGTACATTGCCAACAAAACTTTTATCTACTGATTTTTTGGCATCTTGGTCTTTTGTCAACAAATAAACGCACTAGCAATGGTGATAATCTAATGACAGCAGCCACAGATTAGCAACTTACAACTTGCTTGCTTTCCTTAGTGCAATAGGCAGTCACACTCATGATGAAACAGCATGAGATTATCACAGGACAAATACATGACACTATGCATGCAGTTATAGCCTGTATAGAGGAAACTAGGGTCTATGATACATTGTCACTGAGTGAAGAGAACAACCTCAACAAGAAATCTTCAGAAAACCAGTTTCATAAGACCAAGACCCTTTTGGTTGATGGTATAAATCTTCATTGGCAATACATATCATACTCCAAACTATCAAAATAAACAACAACAACAAGAAACTTGTGGTGGGACCCATACACCCCAACTCTGGTGGCAGTATGGGCCACACTTATACCCAGTGATATGGACTTAATAAGTTTGACATGTGTAGTGATTTTAAACCAGGCTTAACTTATTCAAGGGGAAAACCTCATCAGTCTTGTTCTGCAAGCATACGAAGCACAGAGAATGTAATGCCATAAACTGTCAATCACTAAAAACCTAGCAACATGTGTGAATTGGTAGATGTTTGCAATTTCTTTGTATCAGATATGGTTCAAATATATGTTTGCTCTTTACCACAAAATGCTAAGAATAGGGATAGTATAAAGTGTATGATTTACTAGACTTATCACAAGGCCCGAGTAATTACATTCTTGGATTTGCATTCACACATGCACATGTTTTTTGGAGGTTTCATGAACAAAGAACACTGTATTTGAACACCAGTAGGACTTTACCCTTAGCTTTTTGCCTACAAATCTATGAATTTTAGCTACTACTCTGTGAATATGTGACAAGGTAACATATTGTAGGTACAGTATCTGTCGTAGTTATATTGGTATGCTCGTCTGTCTGTCCATCAACTGTGAAAGTTGAAAAGTGCTGTATTCATTACTCTGATAGTTGCTGTGAAGGTATGTAAGGGGACTGGGACAGATTATTTTTGTGTAGCATTGGAGATATGCAAATGAGCTGTACAAACTGCAAAAATAGTAAATATAAAGAGAGATTTCGAAACCTGCTCAAATAGCCTCGACATTTAGTGTCTATAACCTCAGGGGTGACTTGAGCCAGATTTGCTCAAATTGCAATGAAACTACAAATGTTTTAAATTTTTAGGCAATTTTCTCCATTCTGAAAATTCACTTTCTTAGGAATCACCTGTGTGATTAATTAAAAAATTTTATGCACCTCAAATGCAAATAATTGACATGATACTTCTACATATTTGCATGACATAACCCTACTGGCAGATCGACATCTGTAACACACGAATTTGATACAGCATTTCTAGACATATCAACTAATTATGAAAATTCATTAAATATGCAACATAGCAATCAATTGACTTGATACTGCTTAATGACTTCTCACAGTATTACAGTACTGGAAGATCAACATCTGTATCATGTTTCATCAAATTTGATGCAGTATTTCTGGACAAAGCCCCTAATTAGAAAGTTCATTAAATATGCAAATTAGCAATTAATTTGCATGACACCACTAAGTGTCTTTGCAAACTTATATGACACTGTGTGCTAAAGATCTATACCAAGTTTCATCAAATTTGCTGCAGTATTTCTATACATATCACCCTAATTACAAAAATTCATCAAATATGCAAATTAGCAATTAATTGATGCAATACTGACTGTGTGCTATCAGAGCTCTGTGTGACGAACATCTTTACAAGGTTTCATCTTCACAAAGTTTCATCAAATTTAGTGCATTCGCTTTAGAAATAGAGCTCTTTTTCAAAAAGTCATTGTCAATGACATAGTCCCCGCTTTCTCAATAAAATGACCGTCACCCGGCCATATTTTGTCAGATCGCAAAACAATTTGATGTGCATATGCCTGACATAAGGAGTAACCCGTGTACCAAGTTTGAATGAAATCGCTCCAGACGTCTCTGAGACATCTCCATGAACGGATGCACGCACGCACACGACCAAAACTATAAGTCCCCCTGGACAGTATCCGTGGGGATATAACACAGAATCTTTCCGCACAATTTAGCAGCATTCTTCAGCAGTGACATGAAACAAAAGTTCAGCATTTAAGTGTGCAACAATGTAACTAAACATGAAAAAATAGAGTGCAAATGCATGTGTTACATGTAATTGCAAGACATTGGTGTCATATCAGTTTTAATCCATGTGCAATTGCTTTAACCAACAAGTTCAAAAAGTTCCTGACTTATAACTGATTGTTTTAGTACTTGTAACAGATGTTCCATTTTTCCCTCATACAAAGTTCCTCTGTGTTTCTTGTCAGTGTTTGAAATGTCAGGTGGAAGAACTCTCTGGATGGATCCCAAACATCCACTGCAGCCTCTTCCTAATACCAGAAATTAATGTTACAGATGGATGAATGAAAAGATCAACTTTCTTCTCAAAATGCCAAACATTTGTTGAAATGGTGACTTGGCATCTTGGATGTAGTATATCTTTGTGGTCTAGCATGCCCACTGATAGTTGTTTTCCTCCATTCTTCAAGTGTTTCCAGGGGTGTCATAGCAGAAGGTGTGTGTTTTGCAGTGTCTGAAGAAAGAAAAAGACAAGTAACTTTGATTACATAACATTTGCATGATCTAAACTATTCCTACTGATCATGATCCTAAATTGACTGTCCTGAGTGACAAGTAATCGTTGATGACGCAGCCCCGGTTGTTAATGGCTACTTCGATTACATGATTACATTTCATGGTTTGTCACAATTTGCAATTGGACATACTTACCAAGGTTTACCCCTGTGAACATTCATACCAACTTTCAAAAGAAGTGGACAAGCAATTTCAGATAAAATGGTTTTTTTTACCAAAATTGGGAAATTTGCCTAAAAAATACAAATTATAAGACTCACAACTAAGGTTACCCTTAGGTACATGCATACCAAGTTTCAGCCAAATCTGGCCAGTAGTTACGGAGCTTCAGCACTTTGCAGGATTTTACTTTTATTTGACTCATTAGCAAAATTTTTGACATTGACATTTTGATATTTTACCAAATTCAAATCTCCACCCCAGGGCCCACCTGTACACAGAAGAATAAGATGGCAGGTGCTGTGGTTTTGAGGTTTTGATACATGCATACATGCATACATACATACATACATACATACATACATACATACATACATACAGACATACTTACAGACATACGTTGTTGAAATGGGTAAATACCTAAATGCGTAACTGCAGACAGACTGACAGATAGATAGACAGACAGATAGTACATACATACGTATATACATACATACAGACACATACATACAGACATACATACACATATACAGGCACACAGACAGACATTTCATCACATTTCATGGTCAATTATTGACGAGCTACTCTAACATAAGCAAGCGATGCAATCTCTGCATATCAGAAAAGCTGCACATTATCAATACTGAGAAATCTTTGCTGTTAAACAAACAATCTGAGTTGGTTTCAAATGTCGCCACCAAAACAAATATTAATCAAAGTTTAACACCACATACAAATAGAATGGTATGTCCCAAAGATTTAAAAGAAAGTGGGGTAAGGATCCTTTAACTTCATTTGTCTGATGATTGAAGGATGCATGGACCATAAGTAATAATCTTTACCGCCCTGATACAAGTTTAGCACGCCAAGGTCGTAAGGCGGAAGGGCTCGAGTGTGAGGGCCCATATGCCGTGTGAGTACTATGGTCTGCAAAACTTGTATCTGGGCCGTAAAGGTTTTATCATATACCGTATGAATGATAAATATGTACTTAACATAATATTAAGATTTGTTCAGCGGTAAAAATTTGTGCGATATCAAATATTCATTGCCATTTGTGTCAATTTTTCAGAAAAGCAATGGCCTCTTCACATAGTTTATTTACTTACATAATGACATTATTTGTTTACCTGCAGAAGAACACGCAAAGCTTCATACATGAGCAACAGAGATCCAGGTTGTAATCAAGGTGTATTAAAGAAGGACAAATGCGTGATGTAAATTAGTGTCATTTGGCACGCACTTAGGATAGGCCTACGATGGATTTCACTTGACTTTAGAAATATTAAATGTCACCAGCCCGACTCCACTGTCGCCACTATACAATCTTAGCGAGCAGACGTTTTCCTAATCTCGCTTTGACTTTATGTACAAATATAACATTCCTTGATAGCAACACGCGTTGTAACAAGTATTGAAGCAGTTCATATAGTTCAACAGTGAACACGATTGCCCATATTTGGACGTGCAGAATTCAACGCGTTCATCCAAATTTGGGCACTGGGCTGGGGCGTGATACGTTAAAAAAATGCATGGATGTGAGGGTGCTTTCTCACGAAGCTTTATATAGGCACGTGAATCTAGTATATGATAACAGATATTATTACTGTTACGCTGTACTTTGTGGACAGGGAAATGAATCATTTAGCTTACCACTTGTAGGTCCATGGTATGTTGATGTTGATGCCATGGATGTAGAACCCATCACATCTTGAACTGAATTTGTCGCTTCATCGTGGTTTTCATCTGGAATATAAAATTGGCAAATGTCAATGTTTTTGATGATTATTCTTCATTTTTCAATTGTATGTTGTACAGTATCTCACTGTCTATTTTACTGAGACTAAGAGTCCAATTTCAACCAAGTGTCATACTCAGCATAACTTTAGTTGGACACATACAAGAGGTTTGAACTGGTAAAGTCTACCACGTAGTCATCTTTGCAAAACTTGCATCATATGAGGAGTGTGAAAATAAACTTTCTTTGACATACATGTCGATGCTGGTAGCTGGTACTGTGAGTGTTGATACTGGGTATATGACTGTTGTGACTGTTTTGAAAGCACTGTGTGACTTTTTTGGAGCTAATTTGCATATTTTCAACAATATTAAAAAATACCGCAATTATACGGTGTCGCTCAAATTTGATCAGAATTGGTATATACCAGTTTGGGTACCAAAGATCAACAATATATGTTGCTTCTATCTGTTCAGTGCAGGATAATTCTACGTTGATGTTATGACAATGATTTCTGCACAGTACAACCAGGAAAACAACAAGAAGTATTTAAACCAGAAAAACAAGAATAACAAAAGTAAATAAGGTCTGAAACTTGAGGTACTGGAGGTCAACTTTAGCAACATGCATAGCAGAAACAGCTAGCCCCTCTTAGTTTGAGCATAGACAGTCTACCCCCTCTCTTGTCTATGGTTTGAGCAGGTCTGTTAATATGTAACATATCATAAACAATGACAGGATATGACTCAAGGTCAGTGGAGTTAGCCTGTCTTTAAGTGGCATGCCATCACTCCTGCACATTTGCAGAATTTCCCTTTTTTTTACCTCATTTGCACATTTTTGACACTGACGTGTTCATTTGAACAACATCGCATCTCAACCCCTGCATCTACCTGTACACCAAATACTGAGATGGTAGCTTTGGCGGTATGGTAGCCTTTGTGTGTGACGGACATACATCCGCACATACATTTCCACATACATACATACAGACAGACAGACGCCACCGACTTATCATGTAAGCTCTTTTTGGTATTTATATACAAAACCGAATATGAGCTAAAAACTAAAAAAGATATTTTGTCAGAATCATATGTTCATCAACACAGGAAATATCAAGTCTGTAAGTACTACAGTTCCCCAGATATTTGAGTGGACGGACATCCTCACAAACAGACATACATACATACATACATACATACAGACTGACAATGGATGCCGGACGGATACCCATCCCAATAGCTTCTATAGACTATTAGTCTATAGTAGCTAAAAATATATGTATGTATATGTTTTGCTTACTTGCCACTTATAGCTGACAAATCATAAAACACTTGATTGGAATCACGATGGTGATGTCTAAGCCTTCTTATTACTTCATCTCTGCCAACATTCCCTGCCAAACTTTCGATTAAAATATCTGCTTTCATGTTAATCTGCAAAAAGATGAGGAAATGTGTGCTTTCATGTTAATCTGCAAAAAGATGAGGAAATGTATGTCGGTGGTTTGTCACAATCAAAACACTACACAAAGAAAATCTTTCTGTTTAATCAGTCAAAACATTATGATAATGTTCTTTGGGAGAGCAACTATAAAAAGAAAAACTTTCAATGGCATTCTTTAAAAATCCTTTTGGAATATGATCATCATGTGCCACTGACAAAACAGCATCAAAGTCACCATAGCAAATCTGTATCATATGTCTTAAAATCTGATGAACCCATTCTGAATATACATCCGTGCAGACTAGAAAGTAAATAAGATAATAATAAACAATTGTCACTTCTACTGTATTGTTGTATAATCAACATCTGTAGTATACCCAATTTTATGTTTTGAGCTCGATGGCAATTTACGTCCAATTCTCAGATGACTGCGGTAGTTACTGTACTTTACCTAGCGCTGTGGACCGCGTTGCCGTCTCCGAGTGGCGGCGCAGCGTTGTATAACTAAGAGAATGTCGTCGCAAACTTATAAAGACCAGCGACTGTTTTAAATCGAAATAAAACTATGCAATACAATCTGAAATATCGTATAGAAGTAAGGTTAGGGGCACAACACCTGCTCTTCAGCCACCTGGCGACTCGGCGTTGGGTCCGATTGACAGCTACCTGCCGACCGCGATAGCAAAACACCAGCAACAGATTTCAGCTTTGGAAATTGTTTTCCAAATTTTTTTGACGTGATTGTAGTCGCCATTTTCATCCGTGAAACGGGCCTTTTTATACCGAGTCCGTATCTTTGTAAATTCAACTTCTCCATGGCAGTAGGTGCTTGCAACGCACTGCGTTGTCGCTCATCGACCTCACTTGTACCAGCTCCAGCGCTCGGAGTTCAAAACTCGACGCCATGTTTGCAAATAGTTGAAAGACAGATGCATTGTGGATGTAAGGTGACCTCCTAGCTTGCTGGAAAAAGGGTAGCCTATTCAAAGCTTCTACTCCTCATGTCGGCATTCTGCATCGCATAATGGCATGTCCGCATTTCGCATCGCATAATGGCATGTCTGCATTTTGCATCGCATAATGGCATGTCCGAATTTCGCATCGCATAATGGCATGTCTGCATTTTGCATCGCATAATGGCATGTCTGCATTTCGCATCGCATAATGGCATGTCTGCATTTCGCATCGCATAATGGCATGTCTGCATTTTGCATCGCATAATGGCATGTCTGCATTTTGCATCGCATAATGGCATGTCCGCATTTTGCATCGCGGGTCTTCATTGCGCATGATCAAATGCAACTTCGCATTGAATGTCCCCATAGCAAATTATCGCATTCTTCATGTAAGAATGTCAAGTCCGCATATCCAAATATTCGCATTTTGTACCTCATCATGGCATGTCGTAATTATGAATGTCAAGTCCGCATGTCCAAATTTTCGCATTTTGTACCTCATCATGGCATGTCGTAATTATGAATGTCAAGTCTGCATGTCCAAATTTTCGCATTTTGTACCTCATCATGGCATGTCGTAATTATGAATGTCAAGTCTGCATGTCCAAATTTTCGCATTTTGTACCTCATCATGGCATGTTGTAATTACGAATGTCAAGTCTGCATGTCAAATATTCGCATTTTGCATCTAATCATGGCATGTTGTAATTACGAATGTCAAGTCTGCATGTCAAATATTCGCATTTTGCATCTCATCATGGCATGTCGTAATTGCGAAAGGCATGTCGTAATTACAAATGGCATAGCTTAATTTTGGCAGGCATTCAACGCCATAGCTGTCAGATCTACGGTGTATGAAACACGGTGCTGCACGGTCATCTGGCGAAGAAAGACGCTGTTAAGAGTTGTTTCCTGAGGCCGCGATGTTGAATGTGGAGTTGAAGACTCCTCCGATGATTTGAGTAGTGGAGAATAGCCCGGGTAACTGGTTTTGAACTTGCTGGCTACACCGTTGCAAAGATTGCGAAGTACTGAATTTGTCATCAACCCCACTCAATATTACTCATTTGCCGTTGTTGATCTTCGTATAGGCGACTGATTTGTGGTAACTGGATACCGAATCTAGCTCATACTCTTCGTCGCTGTTTCCGTACGCTGATGTAAAATCTGGCAAGATTTACGTCACGGTCGTTGGTCAAGCTCGACTGGTGGAAACTCTTGACTCTATCCGTTATTATTGTCCGAAGCCAGTCGTTGAATACAGCAACTTCGAGACGCGTTATCATAACGGTGTTTCCGTTTATTTTTTTGCAACCTGACGAGAGCTTTGACGTCTCCGGTCGAGACCGCAGCAAATCTTGAGCAAAGCTTATCGTAGCCTTCGCCGGTACCGCTTCCGTCGCGTCGTAGTCAAAGTTTTTTGTTCCGTCCGTGCCGAGATATTAGTTTCACTTCGATAATAAAATTCTGATTACAAATGTTCGAAATAAATACAGTTCTACCAATCGTAATAATTATTTTCTTCCACAGATATACAATCCACTTCAATATTTATTGTTGTTCAGCAGCAGGCGACAAATATTTATCAATAGAAAGTAGTACGGGATGATAACTAATTTGCATAATTTAGCGTGAAATAATTTCTTAACCATGGTTTTCTATGACAAACATTTAATGGCATGTGACCTGTTTTCAAATTACTTTGTAGTTGGCAAAACACGTGAAATACTTTGCTGAAAGCAAGGCATTAGTGAAATATTTTAAAGCAGTGATAATTAGCTCAATCAAATGCTAAAATACTCAGAAAAGTGTCACAGTTTTTGAGAAAATGCAAAAAAATAAGGGACTATATTATCTCTGTCTGTGAAAATACCAATTTTATTTCGCTGCCAACCGATTGGTAATCTGTGGTACATATGTAATCATACCTTTCACCACTTAATTAGGTTTTCAATTCGACAGT
Organism: Ptychodera flava; assembly: GCF_041260155.1. Classification (NCBI taxonomy): domain Eukaryota; kingdom Metazoa; phylum Hemichordata; class Enteropneusta; family Ptychoderidae; genus Ptychodera; species Ptychodera flava. Next base: position 25,899,562 of record NC_091941.1, read on the forward strand.
ACTTGCCCTTCTCTGTCTTTCTTTATCCTTCCTTTTAGATTTTGCTAGTGTTCTGACTGTAAAACTATCTCCATGGACAATCCGTGCGGTAGCAAATTTATTGTATTTCTGAACCCTACGGAACAGGGCATTAATTTAAGGTAAAACGACAGATATTCGGACTATAGTTCATCTGCTTTGATCTACCGCTAACGGGGGCCCATTTTGAAGCTCTTGGATAGAGAAACTGAAGGTGTCAACGGCTTAGTTTTGTGGAAACTGGGAATTTTATAAACACAGGAATGGCGGCCATTTTGAATTACAAGTGTCTGTAAATATTGGACAATTTGTTTCTCTGGTACGAAAACTTTGACAGTGATCCCTGATGTTTATTCTTTGCATGTATTTTGAAAGAGCATGGAAGACAACGGTTGCTGATAAAAAATTGAGCAAAGGTTTAAATCTTTCATTTTCGAGGCACGAACTACCTTAAAGGCACATGAGCTGTAACTTTTGGCATTGTTTTCACGATTTTATATTTAGTTCGTAGAAGTGTTCTTACAAAGAGATGTTTACTCAAGTATAATTATCCACTGAGTGGGACTGCATGGGGAGGTTTCAGTCAGACAAATAATAAACGGGTGGCGCACCCAAGTACGGCCGCCTCCATACAACTACATGATAAGCTTAAGCAGCGTAAATGGTGCATGTACACATTTGAATCTTTACAAATACAACATGATGCAACCCACTGAAAGGACGGGAAAGGGATCCACTGCTCTTTGACATAACATGGGAAGATTTTGAAAATACCGGAAAATTCCATTTCTTGCCTATTCTGCCACAACAAAAACGTTTTTTAGGCATTGTTAATGACTATATCGTTCAATTTGCAGACTGCAATGAGTATCTGAGGAAATTTGCGGTACCTTGAGGTTGGACAAATTTCGCAGAGTTTGAGCTCATGGGCCTTTAAACAATTACTTGTTGTAAATCGTTAACACTGATCAGTTTGAATGGATAATTTAAACGGATTACAATTCAATAATCAAAAGAATTCGGTCAGTTAAATTTACACTTCCGGGTAGAATTTATTTGCATTTTCGGTCCACGAAAAATGTGCACCACAAAAGTGTTGTAGCTGTTTTGAATAGAGTTCCACGGGTAAATACGGCTGACACACCTTGTATATAATTTAAACAGTTTGAAGAAAAAACTCAATATTAAAATATAAGAAAACAATTCAAAATAAGAAAACGGCAGCCTCACATTGTAATGCAAATATTGAAGTGTGTTGGTGTAAAATGGAGGGAGAATTAACGTATTTTCTGACCCTGAAATCCCCTTTTTGAAGATTTAACTTGATATATCAAGATACTTGTACTGCTATCCCAGAAAATATGACGATCTGGGAAGTATTGCGCTCACGTGCAACATCTTTGCTTGTATTCAATAGATTACAAAGATTGCGAAGGGACTGTGAGAACCCCAACCGCCAACTCCCGCCGAAGTAACAGAGACACAATGGGTATAGAGTATCTGAGCAGATTCATTAAAGAAGAGCGGTTGATGACTATATATGCGTTGCAGAATACGCGCGTGGTTATGGATGGAAACGGGCTTGTAAAGTGGCTTTTCACCCAGGAAAGAATAACAGAGTACAAGTATGGCGGAAATTACAGGGACTTTGGGGATGTATGTCTGCAATTTTTTGATACCTTCCGGAAGTGTAATATAGACCCGGTCATAGTTTACGATGGTGCCTACGAAGAAACTGACACTCGATTTGCAGTGGCGCGAAAGCGTACCATCGAACGAATCAGAGGCTACTCGTCAACTCTACGTGGCAAACGCGGAAGCTCGGCGATGCTGCCCGGGTTTGCGTACGAGGTGTTCAACAGCGTAGCCGACAAATTAGGTATACCTTTCCTGTGTTGTGACTACGAAGCTGATGGCGAAGTTGTGGCGCTTGCCAATGCGTGGGGTTGTCCCGTCATCGGGGAAGACGGAGATTTCTTTGTGTACGACATACGAGGTGGGTACATACCGAGGTCCAGTGTGATATGGAGAAGCAGCAGAGATGGTGCCGTGCCGGCTAAAATCTACCGCCAGGATGATTTCTGTGAAAAGTACCGAATCCATAAACCGCTGCTTCCGGTCTTAGCCGTCGTATTTGGAAAAGAGAAATCACACGAGTTATCAAAGGCCGTGTCCAGGTTCCACGGTCATCTAGAGGGGATTCAGAAAATTTCAGAGACCCTAAAATGGTTACAAAAATATGAGACTCTAGATTCTGCGATCGGGGACATTGCATCTATCGTACTGGACACGGACAGCGATGGTGACGTACACGGCAGGCGAGACAGCCTGGTGAATGAAATGAAGAGTTTTATTCTTCCCTATGGGCGCCCCGAACAATCCAAGTTCAGGGAGTATTTTGAAGAACTGAAGAGAGGCATGAACCCGGGCGAGTTGAGGCCGCCAGATACAGAATTACAGGGTTTGCCCTGTTGGTTCGTGGAACTCTTCAGGCGGGGAAAGATCCAGCCCTCGCTGTTGAACACTTTATCGCGCGGAACAGCTTCCGCGCACCTGTTCATTGAAGACAACACGCAGCCAAGCTGCAACAACTCGTCACTGTACATCCGAAAAGCGATCTACGCCGTCCTGTTGGGAGGGGGCGCCGGACACGAAAATGCCGTCACCGAAGTCGATCGGAAATCGCGAGATGAAGACGTGTCCAGCAGAAAGGTTCAAATCCTCAAAAGTCTTCCAAATTACGGCGAACTTCCTAATTTGGGATCCATTACATCTATTTCTCCGGACAGTAAAGAGTCGCTGTTGATGGAGATACTCGGAGCAGACAGAGGCAAACTAAAATCGTTGCTAACAGGGCAGCCGCACAAGTCCGACCTCAGATTACCAATCGCCGTGACTATTTACTGGCTTCACAATTCGGACCCAAAAGCTTCCACGGACCATCTGCGAGCTCTTCTCCTATGCATCGTCCGCGACAAGTTCGGTTTTCGGAAATTAAGAAAGATCCCATGCACGTACGAGACAAGGGATGTAAACCCTTCAAGTAGAGTCAGCGATAAATTCCGTGACATCTGTCGAACATGCCTAGATTCAATTCAGTCATTCGCCCAGTGGCAGAGCTGTCTGCAGTACGCTTCTTATTTGAACGCGATTCTACACGAGCCTTTCCCAACACCGGACATTGCAGAGCTATACCATGGGACGGAGATCGCTGAATTATACCACGAGCTCACTCTGAAGGAAGTGAATGAGAATGGGCGAGTGAAGTATATGAGACACTGCTTGGAAGCGAAAGCTGACGCCTGCCAGTTATTCAATGTTCTCCAGCGAGTGGTCAGCAGTTGCTGTGGACGGGTTCAAGTGTCACTTTTGCCCGAAGAAGAACCTACAGCCTCTGAGATGCTAGCCTTGGAGTCAAACCAACCACCAAGTGAAGATAAAAAGCAATACCACGGGGATAGACATGGAAGTAAGTTTACAGGCACGCAGTCTTATCGGCCAGAAGCTTCTTGGCAGCAGTCAAGCAGAGGTCAAGCTCCGAACGACGACTTTCGAACGCGTCCCCGACATCACGAGCGGACCAGGAGAAGGTTTGGAGTTTGCTACTCTTGCGGCGGCGAGTATCCGCACGCTGTTGCATGTCCAGCACGCGGTAAAACCTGCAGTAATTGTGGTAAGGCGAATCATTTCGCGGAGGTTTGCAGGAGCAATCGCAGCCGGGGGCAAGACTGGCGGAAATTTGATAGGGAGGCTGGCGATTGGAGAAAGTGATCATCAAAATTCATAGATTTCATTTTCCTGAGCTCATATTGCTCATAGAGCGCAGAACTTTATGACATCGGGAACTGAACCTAGAACTTCGCATTTCGATAACATATGTAAATTGATGGGGAATAAGAGAAAGGATTGTACATTTATCCGGTCACATAATATATCCCCCCGATAATGTTTTATTTTCACTGCATCGTGATCTGAAGAATAACAAATTCATCCAGAAAACTCTACTTTGTCCGTTTGTGAAAAATATTGTAACGATATCCATTTTTTTTACAATTTCGATATAGTAGACGACTTAGCATTAATTTTCAGCAATGCAAGTAAAATAGCAAACTTTTACAATATGTGCCCGGGGCCGATAAATGGTGATAGATGCATTTCCAAAAATCGTTTGATGAGTTGATTTTATCAGTTGAGAATAAGTTTTACCATTTTGACTGAGACGATCAGAGAAAACGAAACTTCAGGTTCACGTGCTTTATTTCTGTAGCTCGTGTATCAAGTCTCTGATTGAACATAGTTTATTTAGCCTTTATATATTAAATTCAGCTGATTTCCTGTCAAGACCATACAAATTGCAAATATATGTCCGATACCATATGATTGTGACCTTCATCATGGCACCGTCCACACTAGTGATCAAGGCAACTTGATATTTTAAGCAGCCTATGACTTTCGATCAAACTTTTTTCCGTGACCAGGGACGGGTACAGCGGTCGAAAAATACAGATGATGATGATGGTGTGAGCAGGGCTGAGAACTCGTGAGAATTTGGTTCTGGTTGTTCTGATTCTCCGAGGCAGTGTTGGGAGGGACAGCGCCCTCACGCATAATTGACTGAACTTTTATTTGTACTGGTTTGCCAATATGAGGTCATTCTCTTTGTTGGTCTTGTTCGGATTGTTGCCATAAATTTTTGTGTGATCAATATCTGAATGCAGAAAACATAAGAAAATTTCAAAGCTATTTATGACATTTCGGATTGTTTCAAGAGGTCCTGTTGGTTTAGAATATTGAATTTCAGATTTTAACCCATAGAGCTGACACAATTTACAATTTTGGCTTCAAGTTGCTTTCAAATTTGTGCTCCTTAGATCGAGTTTATGCTGTTAGTTTTTCAAACGGTTTTATTGAGCGAAACGCAATGGTATTGTGAAACGGTAAAGTTCACTAATAAAACTGTAATTCTCTATCACTGTGTGTTGTCGATGCTTCTATTGCGGAACTCATATATTCAAATGCACAAGTCAAACCCGCACACACATACATACACACACACACACACACAAACACACACACACACACACACACACACACACACACACACATATATATATATGTATATATATGTGTGTGTGTGTAGTCAATTTAGCGGGAATATATGATTAACATCTTGTCAAAGAACCGACTGTCAATAAACTTCTTTTATCAGCAAAGGGTCTTGACAGTTTTTCGCCGCAGTCTTAACGATATCCGATAGTTTCGAACTTTACATTAAGGTGACCTTGAACCAATGTCCCGTTGAAATGATAAGTAAATACAGCAATTGCAGCAACTGTGAACCTTTAAAAGTAAGGCAAAGCGCATTATTGTACTTGAGTCTTCAGACCGGAGCGTTGGAAAATCTGAGACAGTTGTAACCATACTAGCCAAACATTCCAGAGACATTCTCGTTTACCTCAAAATGTCTCCTAATAATGGTAAGTGGGCATAATTTCCGTTTGGACTGATCTTGAACGGCTTTCAGTATCCCCAATAAACTACATATATACTCAAAACATGTCAAAAAATAGAATGATAAATTTGCCCCACAATCTTTCTTCGTGCCGTCAGCCTAGCCTCACTACGCATGCCCAAGGATAGTTTATACAATCTAGAGATAATAGGTTTTGTAGGGTGGGGGGGGGGGGTCAAAGACAAAGGTTATGATAACTTTGGGCAAAACGAAAATAGGAATCTAAATGCCAAGTCATGAAAAATCTGGTTATGTGTAGGAGGCTCACAAATAACAAGTAACAATAAATAAAACGTGCCTACTTTGAAGAGATGATTATATTCACTAACAACTATTTCCCATCTACTCTAGAAAATCAACATATTCAACACTTCCAGAAAATATGAAGAAACCGTCAACATTTGACCTGTCGTCAAGTGTGATGGAAAGACAATCCTCTCATGTGTAGAAAAACCTTCGAACGCAGACTGATTTGGAACTTTGTTTAGTATATATTTTATGCCATTTTGGCATTTTAGCTTTTCTCTATGAATAAACATGAACGGAAACTTGTTTTGATCTCTACGGAGGCCGCTCAGTTTCATTTCATTGATAAAAAATCACATTAAATGTCAAATTTCACTCAAAAACATCCGAGACGATTAATTTCTTATTTTCTCTGCAAAATGAGTTCAGAAAAGTTGCATGCATGTAAAAACAGTCTTTACGAGCTTGACATTCTTAGAATATCATGTCCTCAAGACGCTATGTTCAAGCCCACCAGTCGCTTGGCGCTTATGAAGATCAGGAACCGAACTGCTCGTTCAAACCTATCCTTTGTACACTATCTTTCATTGCATTCGCTGAGTAAGCTTCAATTGGTATTTGCGCAGTCCCTGTATCACAGAGGGACCTTGGTATTCGAACTGCCCATGTGTGCGTGTGCGTCGTTGGTGGCGCTACAACTATCAGCTATCGCCCCATCACACCGCCTGTCATGTATATTGTACATCAACGCGATAGACTACGCTGCAATGTATTTTACGCAATTTTATTCGCTTATGACATTAATAAGCTCACAGACAGATGAAAATTCTACCTTAGAGAGATTCTTATCCTAATCAGCGGTGGCATCACACGGAGAAGTTCAAGTTTGTTATCGCAGCTTGTGTGCTGATCTCCTTAGTAACATAGCGGGGCAATTCTTGACCGTGAAGAGTGCCTTATATAATGACACTACTGGCTGTAACACGTCCGTTCACCACTTTTTCGTATCACCCAAACACATCGATGCAAAATACCTTATAATCAAACTATTTCAACTGATAGTATTTACAGGTAATTGCGGTATTATAAAAACAATCTACACGCACTTTTTCGAAACTTGTCACTTATTGTTGTCACATTGTTTGATGTTGAAGTTCATGTTTTTTTTTCAATCCGCCGTTCTTTGACATTACTTAGATATTTTTCTCCGAGCCTCAGACTATCCAAAAGGTTGTGATTAGGCTTTAGCGAGTTTATTCCTCCAGTGTTCTAAAGCATGTACAATTATGCTTTATCTCCAAATGGTTTCTTCGTACAATGTGAATGAAGCTGTGTTGATAAGCAAGTTTCAAGGACCGTGTCGTGGGTTTGAACAATGAACACAACTGGGAAACAGTATGTCACTGATTTTCATTGCCCGATAAACTGGTGAGGAGAACTTCGCAGGAATATCATGCTATATGCTACGTCGCCAGTTGAGATGTCGAAATGTGTGCAAATTACATGAACGACGTAACATTGACAAAACTATTTCGAAGCACAGACCGGATGAACGGAAGGACAGACACACAGACTGTCTGCCATGACAGCGAAATATCACATAGAAAGCAGTTGGCAACCGGCAGGAACCGGATTTTGAACGTTTTGACTCCGTATTATTAAAACATCGTATCAGAGCTTCAGCTGTCTCGCTAACCCTCGATTCTCTTCCTCTATTCTGCTTTTGAAAATATTGTGACCTTTACAATGTGAAGAAGAGAACCTTGCTACTGTGAAGACCTTGTTTACCTTTACTAGAGACTATTACACGAGGTGACCTTGTCTTGAAAACCACATTATCGATTGTCACTATGATTTGCTTGGGCGGGAGAGGGATGGACAAATAATTCTCAATCTTCCAAAAAAGATTAAACTTTTCAAAAATGGCTTGTAATATATATATATATATATATATATATATATATATATATATATATATATATATACACACACACACACAACTTGTACATGTAATGGATATAAGTGAACGAATGGATAAATGAAACAAACAAATAAATCAAGAAATGAAGAATACAAAGAATGATAAAGATAAATAAATACACACATTCACTTTTTCAGATGAACCATCTTCGTTGATTCCGTCTGGTAGTTTGAAATTTATAGAGGCCCGAGCGCATTGCCTGTGCCCATTATTTCAGCACATAGTGATCACTCCGCCATTTGAATCTTGTTGTTTAGTATTTTATCATCAGTTTAAGGCAGTTTGCCTGAAGGCGAAGGTATAAAGTTCGGCTTGAACAGCATAGGTCTTCTAGTTCTTAGCTTTTACTTTTACTTTTTATGCCTAAGAAGGACAGGGGTGCAGACTGGCGGAGAGTTGTTACAGTTAGGGTCAGCAGAAACATGCAATGGACCATTGGCAATAGTAAGCAGACTTTTAACTTAAGACACTGCCTACAATATGCATGCATCTAAACCAAGTACAATATGAAATTTCGAACGATGAAGTGAAAATTCATAATACATCTGTAATCTTCACAGGCAGGTGCTCCTGCGATATATAATCTGATAGACGAGGCTTTAAATTAGAAGACACAAAATTTATCACGCTAAATTCATGTCTCTATACAAATGATCTATGGATAATCGTCCCCTTGAGCGGAAACTGTTGATCTCTATGTTATTGAGAGGAGTCGTCCGATTATAAGACGCTTATAATTTTCTTCACTCGGGCTTGTTGACCCCTAACAGCCTTCGATAGCACACATATCGTTTCAACATCTCAGCCTCCTTGTAAAATGCACACACTAACCGCTACTTTCACGGTTCGCCTGTAGACGTGGGAGACGACGAATGGCCTTCCATGGAGCGATTAGCTTTATAACATACAAAAAGGCAAAAAACTCACGCGGGGAGCATCATATATAGGTTTAATTGTCAACTAGTAAATGACCTACTTCACGACTGTTTTTCCTGTCTCTGGTTTCTTCAATCAAGGCTTAATAAGGGAGCATTCGTTTTTTAACGGGGAGGGGGTCAGCGGAACTTAAGCTACAAATGAAATGCAAAAAGCGATCCCCTCCAAATTAAATTTCTAAAATTTGACCCCTCCCCTAATTCATCAATTGTAAAATGTGACCCCATTTTTATCTGATTTGATTGATTTATCCTTTGCACCCCAAGGCCCAGGGGGTGAAAAATAGTGACACTTCAAAATTGTTCGCAAGAAAAAGGGTGACCTTCCCCAATTTTCATGTGCAAACAACAGTGACCCTCCCCCTGCGTGTCACAGTCCGTATCGATAATATCTTAAATGACATATAATTTCTCATTTGACCTTTGAACTTTCAAATAATACTTTTAAATCTAATAATACTTTTTTACCTTTACAAATAATCACTTGGGTGAAATTCCAATATCATACTTGTTGTTCATATCTGCTCTTTCAAACACCCTATTCTCATCACATACATTTATATCAATTATCAAACATTCATAAAAGCACATGCATAGTGAATCAAAATCAAATTTCTTGCACACACATACTTGTAACCACCCTAGTCTAAGCGAGCACATTAATATCACTAATAAAGCGTCTATTGATGCACAGATTTAGCTAGTTTTGTATTGGAAAAATATTTATACTTTCATCCTCACAGACTACAATGCATAGTGAAACAACTTTTCGGCCAAATTCCAAATAAAATTTCTTGTACACATATGCACTCAAATTCATTCTGTCTTCGCTTGCATTTTTTACCATCAAACAAGTTACACTGAAGTAAATAAAAGAAAAATACTGTGTGCACCATCATTTTTCAAAGTATTTTGTGTAAAGACCTTTTTTTACATTTTGTAATATATTCCCACTTTATACCTTGAGACAAAATATAGGAGCACCGACATGGTCCCAATTCTCATGTTAAATTATAACACACCTCATCCGCAGTCTGTGTTCTAATTCGCCAATTGATAGTCACGTGGGATGCGTTCTTTTTGTGCTGATCCACGTAAACTATGTCATCAGGCATCATTTGTCGGAACTGTTGCCTGCCAGACATCAGTTCCGAAAAATGATGCCCGCTGACGTCAAAAAAACATTGGCGCATGCGCGAACTGGAATGTAAACAAAGATGTCGTCTGCGGCCGAGCGAAACGATAGTCGAGAAATTTTTCGGTTTATCCTACTTTCTGAAGAAGAACTGAATGCTCTGGTTTCCAACAAGGACTCGAAACGAAAGAAAACGATAATCAAAGGTGATTTGAACGTTTGCAGAAGTATTGCGACCCTGTCGGGAAAAACTTTTTATTGCCGAACCACTTCAACATATTATTACATCATTCATGCGACAAGTTTTGTGTATAGTACGTTCTTATGCATGGCTACTGATGAGGTGTGTTATAAAACACATATTGACTGGCCATGCGGGCGACAGCATACGTCTTTAACCCTTCAGGCCTATGAGTCACCCCAAAAAACAGACCGTTTCCCTCGGCCTACGGCCTCGGGAAACAGTCTGTTTTTTTGTTTTTTTTTGGGGGGGGGGTTGACTCACAGTCCCTCGGGGTACAGACGTATGCTGTTGCCCTCATGGCCAGTCACTATGTGTATACCGATACACAGTCACCGGCACACCCTTGTCTTCTGACTGGTGAATGAATAGTCATCAGTCGAAGTGACTTGTCAGAACTACTGATTCAAAAAGATCTTGTCCAATTGGTGTTCCTATTTATATTTGTTAACCCTGGTTGTTTAAATGTATGTCATTACAAAGTCTAAAACTCTTTGCAAACACTTCATAAAACACCATGCTTTCAAAAATTGTAGCTATTTTTTCCAGTATTCAAATTGTTATAAAATTCATATCTAGAACATGGCAAGACACTTGTTTCTCTTGGTCAACTTGAAAATTAAATTTTGTGAACAAAAGTGCTCTTTTCTGCTTGTTATTATTACCAGTTCAGACAGAATAAAGCCATGTTCGTAATCTTTTTTATATAATTTTTGGTCAATTCCGTTGGCTTTTTTGCCATAACTTCACACAAACCTTCGCAAAATTTGACCCCTTCAATCATTGATTGTAAAAATTGACCCCTAAAAACGATTTGTAAAAGTCTACTCCCCTCCGATTTCCATCGACCCCACCTCGTAAAAACGAATGCTTCCTAAACTGCCAATATCTCTAAAGACATAATTTGACAAAACTACCGTCGAAAGTACAAACATGTATAAGTGACAGGCTCTCAAAGCTACAAGATGGACGAATGAAAAATTTTGTCAAGAAGGAATATTTTTTACATATTTGAAATGAATAAAAATTACTGAAGGACGGATAAGTAAAGTAATAAATAATTACAAATCAATAGACAGGTAGTTGAAAGAAAATTTCAAAATAAATAAGTGAAGAAATCATGGAATTGAGTCATGCGAATCTGCATCTGATCATCTGTCAGTATGTTTGCCAAATCATTTGGCACCGTAACGCATAGCCCAGTAAGTCAATCGACTCTGCGGGAACTGCCATTTACAACGAATTGTCAGCTCTGAAGTGAATGCTCTCAAATATACTCTCATTCGGTAAAAGAACGTCGGGGTTTCAAAGTAGTGTCTGTTGTTATTGAACGCCCGTCCCCGGATGTCTATCTCACGTTTCACTTGATTATACAGTGTGCAGCTGATGCACGGAAGGAGAAGACTCTATATCCTGGTTACAAAAGCCAGTATTTGCAACACACAAGGTTCTAATGTGAGAGAAATCGAACACGATTCTGTGGAAGTGCGCTCAGTCATCCACATGGATTTCTGTTGTGAACATTAATATGCAAAGAGGGCCACCTTTTTGTTGAAATGCCTCATATAATCATTTCCAAACTGTTCTTCGTGATGTTTTATGCATTTAGTCACTGTTCTACTAGGGGTATAAAATCAGTAGATATTTCTAACGGATGCGAACTTATAACGAACGGCACCAAGTCACCTAGCGAAGAAATAACAGTCAAAACAGCTCGGCCAAATCCCCACCCTTTAAAAAAGAGTGGTTCAATAACCGAGCTAAGTAGAGGTCGACTAAAAAGTAGAGGTTGTTGTCTTCTACGGTAGAATGACATGTTTTAAAGTGAAAATACACCCTATCATATATTGATCATAATAGGCATACGTCGTGAATCTAACCTTCCTAGGAGGCTTTGAATCAAATTCAAAATTGTGCCTTTCCTGTTTAAAAATTCTTCGCAGTGAATACCCACAGTATTTGTAATGATTTGGTAGGTATAAATATCGTCTAACAAAATACTTCTTACCAGGCGTGACGCCAGGGACACTACAATTAATTATGGTTATCAAGCATTTTCAATTCTGCTTTTTTTGAATGAGCTTTCGTTTGATGCTCACTGTCTTAGTCTTGTGAGGCCTGTGAACGTCGTATTGAAACTCATCTTTTTAGCCAGTGTTATCTGTAATTTTATCTGTAATTTGTGTATTGTAATATAAAGAGCACTGAGACGTGATGTCATGCGCTTTTTAAGAAATTATTATTCCTAACTTCGCCGCTCGTCATGTTTTGTTGGAGGAGAACATTAAATTCTTTGCTTTGAATCCAAACGAAAGAGAAATCACTTGGATCTGGTCTCCAAGGACGGACAAAACGTTACGCTTTCTTTTTTCGGGTTATTCTGATGTCACTTAGAGATTTAGGTCTATTTAAGTTTTTCTTGATAGATTTTCAAGCACGTTATTGTTCTATTTGTAAATTATTGTTCTATTTGTAAATTATTAGCACGTTATTGTTCTATTTGTTAATTATTTCTTGTTCAACTATCTAAATCATAGCTAAATGCCCTGTTCTTTGAAGAAAACCAGTTGATTATACAACTTCACGGGGAGTTCAGGGACAATGTGTATGTATGTATCTGATTCAGGTGTCGTTTCCTGAGGCGAATTCGAAGAAAGCAATCAAGTTGTGGGCGTTTTAGTAGCTCTGTTAACGTTTTGTGTTGGCATATTGTAGTGTGTTTGTAACAGAAAGAAATCAACTAGTAACGCGCATGCGTTCAATTATCGTCACTCAGTGTGCCCGAAAACTGTAGCAAGAACTTTTTATTATCGATTTCAAGTCAGGACACCATTAATGCAACAAAGTTACGTTGTTACTCTCTGTATATGACATATACATTCTGGCATACACTGTGTTAACCACAACATATTTATGTTTTCTGTTTCAAGTTGTTAAATCGAAATAAAGTGAAGGAAATGTGTCATGCAATAAAGAAAGAAATTAATGAAGAAAGAAAAAGCCAATTTTACTACCAATATATTATAGCATTTGGATATGAATAATCGGTAAAAATCTGTAAAATTCAACTTGAACTGCAACATCTCTGACGTCAGTTGGTCTTAACGTTAATATTTCGAAACTTTACAAAAAAGTTATAGCCGAGGTGTTGTGGAGTGTCGTAATATTTTAGTGCAATTATGGTTTTGCATTTGAATGAAGTGTTTTTATTTTATTATTTTATCTACCACACTTTAACTTACTGCTTAGGAAATTGTTTAATTACAATAGGGTCTTGAAAGAAATTGATATTAGGAACAATGTTCATGATGGTACTTGTGATTGTATGTCATCTCCCTTTTGTTACAAACCTCACGGTCATATAATAACAGGTGACATGGAGATAGTTACACATCCTAAGCTTCGGCAGCTGTTCCAGTATGGCCCAAAATATCGCGAGCCACCGAAAGTAAACTGGAACTTTAAGTTAATCATGGATGCTGCTGAGGCTTATGCTAAGAAGTGGGCTGCGCTCGAAGAAGAAGCCGTTGGATGTCTTTCGGACTGGCTTTGGACAGTCCGTGATAAGGTAAAATCTCGCATTTCACGTCTTCGTTCTTCACATGCTGTCATCAACACTACATCTGCCTTCGCTGACCCTTCTGTACGGGAATGTCTAGATGCTTTACACGATAAATATGTTGTTGTGCCTGCAGAAAAAACATCAAACAACACCATTTTTGTCTGCAAGCATTATTACATTCAATGTTTAAAGAACAAACTTCAGATTAACTCAGATAATGAGAGTAGCACAACATACCGGTACTCTCTTTCAACATCTGAAGAGGAAATATTGCAGAACCATTCAACAGTTTTGAGTGAATTTGGCATCGAGATGACAAGGTATTACCTAATCTATATTGGATTCCTAAGAGCCATAAGAATCCCTATAAACAACGTTTCATAGCTGGTTCCAGTAAGTTTACAACAAAACGCTTGTCACAACTTTTAACCACCATTTTATCAACCATTAAATCTGGTTTGGTACGTTTTTGTGACAAAGCTTATGAAACTAGTGGGGTCAATCAAATGTGGATATTAAAGAACTCCAAAGAATTGTTACATATTTTACAGAATAACAAAAACATGTACAATTCAATCCACACATTTGATTTTTCAACGTTGTACACAACCATCCCACATAACAAACTTAAAGACAGGCTATCATCTCTCGTAAAGAAAGCCTTCTTTTACAAGAATGGTAGTCGTATAGGTATGAATACATTGCCATCAAGCGCAACTTGCCGGGCTATTTCACCAACAACAGCCATGCCAAACTCAAATACAGTGATGTTGAAGTGATTCAAATGCTATATTTCCTAATTGACAACATATTTATCAAGTTTGCTGGCATGACATTCAGGCAAACCATAGGCATCCCCATGGGCACAAACTGCGCCCCACTTCTTGCTGACTTAGTTTGTATTCGTATGAAGCAGAGTTCATGCAATCACTTCAGAAATCTGGGTGTAAAAGGATTGCCAAGCGATTTAACAACATCCACAGATATATTGATGATCTCATCAGTTTAAACAATCTTGGTATATCCAATTATCTACACCACATCTACCCAGATGATTTAGAAATAAAAGAAACAACTGAAAGTGTGGACTCGGCATCATACCTAGACGTATTTTTTGAAATTAGACAAAATACACTATACACTAAGCTGTATGACAAAAGAGACGATTTCAATTTTGAAATCATAAACTTTCCCTTTTTGTCAATCAATATACCATCATCTCCAGCTTATGGTGTGTATATTTTACAACTCCTTAGATACAGTAGAGCATGCAATTCATATCAAGACTTTCGAGTTAGACACAGCCTATTAGCTCAAAAGTTAGTGAGGCAAGGATTCTCAGAAAGTAGATTAGTGAAATCATTTAAGAAGTTCTATGGTAGATACGGAGATATTGTATGAAAATATGACCTGTCTGTTTCTCGAATGATGAGTGACAGCATACCAAATTGAAATTTTGACTCACAAAAGTAGTTTGGTGAATTCACCAAATAACAATGGATTTGTCGCTTTGGGTCAATCTTGACGGGTGCAGCTAGCTGGCAGGGTACGCTTACTCATTCCGGACACCTGGTACCGCCACTATTTCGTGGTTCAAGATGACCCCATTGCCTTTGTCATTTTCGATATATTCCATAGACCTGGTACATTTCATAGTTACCTTGAATGATAATGATTATTGGACCTGATTTGATGTCTATTACTGCTTAGAAAAACGGGGAAATACTTACACTACTTTTCTTGAACATATTTACCGCCTACAAAAGAAAATTGTCCGTTTGATTACTTTATCTGATTTTCATGCCCACTCAAATCCCCTCTTTCGTCAACTAAACATTTTGCATATTTTAAAACTAAGTAATTAATGCTGTTGCCTTTTTGTTTTTTGATTTCAAAAATAAGGTTTTCCAATCACCATTAACAATTGTTTTGAACTTTCTCTCCATGGGTACTCTACACGTTCAGTTAAGCATAGCAATTATTGTATTCCTAAAACAAGGCTTTCAGTCACACAACACAACATTGGGTATGCATCAACCAAACATTGGAATTCTCTACCTTCTTCATTTAAGCAAATAACGTGTAGACAAAGGTTGAAAGTAGAATAAAGAAGCTTCTTAATGAACACATAATAATATGTATCTTTTTTCTTGAATTGTTCATCTATCTAATGTATTTTATTTTTCTTTATCTCCGATATGTATTTTTTGTCCTTATCTAAGCCCTTTATGGCATCATAGTTTACAGTTATGAGCTGATAGTGGGCCATGAACTCGACTAGTCCTTGTGGACTATTTCTATGGTCCAAACCAGATAAAGTCGTACTTTCACTGTAATATTTTCTTGTAATTGTACCTTTATCTGGTTAAATAAACAATTCATTCATTATTTAGCCGAACGGTTTTATGTCTTCGCTAGATAAATAGGTGCCGTACGTTTTGTTTTCGTATCCGATTGAGAAATTGCCCGATTTTCTACCCTGTGTGGATGGTAGGTTTATTTCTTTCGTTTTTCGCATTGATAATGTTAAAGCCTTCATCTCTGACAAACAAGTTAAGGCAAAGTTTTAACATGTCAATGATTAATGACAAATATCCGCCCAGTAAAGCGATGTATTCATTGCTTCGCTTCGATAAAGTTTGTGTGTGCGATGTATGATAGTGTGTGTGCGAGCGTGAATGCTTCATGAACTCTACAACGTGTGGAGCGTCCGCAGTCAGAAAAAAGTAACAACTTAGCCGGCTATTGAACCACTCTTTATTGAGAGTGGGGATTTAGTCGAGCGGTTCTGTGTGCTGCCTCTCCGCTAGGCGACGGATGCCGTATGCTGTGGGTTCGAACCCGATTGAAAATTAGCCGTATTGTATTCCAAGATGGGCTCAAATATTTTGAGAACTTAACAAAACACAGTCAATCAAGCAGTTGCCCCCATAACGATTAAAACCGTTATGGAGGTGATCTTTGAATAAATTATAGGCACGTTTAGTTTGACGATATGAAGTTGCTTGACATGCTACACAAACTATAAATCCATCCCCCGTTATAGATTCTCTCTTATATTCATACAAAAGAAATATCACTCCAAGGGTTTAGATGCGAAGACTACACATTTCAGGATCCACCATTAAGCTTTGAATCGCACTTTCTCATTCATCTGTGAGTGCTTAGCACGGGGAGGGGAAGAGATTCCGAAGCACGGTCCCTTTGCCCTTGGGATCAAAATTCAGGCCTCCGTGCCCCGAGGGCCATAATTGAAGAGGTGCTTTCTGTGATAAGAGTCATTGAGGCCCGTGAGGCCAAAAACTAAGGTCATCCACTATACATTGGAGTCAATGATAAAATTGTGAATAATTTTTTTTTCCAATGAAAAACTTGGTATACTTGTGCATATATAGACGTTCAATAATTAACATAATTGTACTTGATTAGAATATGATGGTTAAAGGTGCATATTATGAGTACAAGAAATTTCACTGAAAATGTTCACCCCTTATACATGGGTGTCTATGAGGAAAATATGAATAATTTTTTTCCAATACAAAATAATCGCAATCATACCAATCCATAATCCAATGACAGTAGGTCGGAATTCGCAAGACAATAGTTGTAAACATAGACACAAAACAGCACAGAACAGACAGTAAATAGACGGTACACAAACAAAGTCATATTCAAGAAAGAAAGATATATGGACCTCTGGCCAGAAGACCAAGAAGTGATGTCAGGTGTTTCGAAAATAGTAAGCGCATCCTGCCCCACATGTGGCACCCGCCATATATCAATCTATAAGTCAGATAGGTAGTGGTCACTAACTAAGGCCCAATGTCACCGATGCCATCAGTGATCATTTGTCGAAGAGAGATATTGTATTTATCTACCAGCTTGCGATACCTGCCAAAAAAGCGTTTGAATGTAGAGACAAGTCTTGCTCTGGTGTGACCTTGATTTAATAGTTTGTAAGAGAGATGGCCATGTCTCTCTACAAAATCACCATATGAACTGCATGCTCTAGCATATCGAATAAGCTGGGAAATGTATACCCCATAAGCTGGTGAGAGTGGAATATTACTTATGAGGTGTGGAAAATTGATGATACTAAAGTTAAAATCATCTCTCTTGTCATATAGCCTAGTAGAAAGGTGACCATTAGAGTAAAATTCAAGTAAAATGTCCAGATATGAAGCAGAAAAAGGCCGTTTTTGTAATTTCTTTAGTCTCCAATTCTAGAGGATAAATCATAGCGAGATATCTACTGAATTCAGAGTTATTCATAGAAATAACATCGTCTATGTATCCATATGTTAGATTGAAAGTTCGAGCTACAGAGACCTTTTTCTGTTTAATTAAGTTCTGGATAAATTCTGCCTTATATGAGAACAGAAATAAGTCTGCAAGCAAGGGAGCACAGTTAGTGCCCATAGGAATTCCTATACACTGTTGGAAAATGTGCCCTCCAAATTCTACAAATATGTTGTCGATGAGGAAATCAAGCATACTGCTAATGTCTTTCTCGGTATAAAACACTTTAGCGTTAGTTGTATTTTTAACAAAATATGTAGAATTATACCCTAATACCACATATTTGTAACGGCGTGAACCGTTTTTGTAGAAAAATGCTTGGTTGATGATGTTTTTCAAGCGTTCTTTCAATTTATTATGTGGTATTGTGGTATACAATGTGGAAAAATCGAAAGTTTTAATAGATGTTATTTTTGAAACAGATCTTGATTTCAAATTTTCCAAGAGTTCCTTCGAATTTTTTAATATCCACATTTGATTTATACCACTTCGAGAAAAGACAACATCACAGTATGCTTGAAGTCCCCGTTTAACAGTACAAAGAACAGAAGTCAGTATCTTCGATAACTCTGTAGTTGAACATTTTGAAGATCCTGCGATAAACCTAGCTTTGTAAGGTGTTTTGTGGAGCTTTGGTATCCAGTATAAGCTAGGCAACTTATTATGGTCATCCTTTATTGTAAATTATCCATGAATGACTTATGGTTTGCCAAAATTTCAGATTTGCTGAACATTGATTGTCTGTAAGTGGAGTTGGTGGAGGTCTTAGTTACACCAAGTTCGTCTATAAGACATTCAAAATAATACTTCTTACAGACAAAAACAATGTTATTGGCAGCTTTATCAGCAGGAACGACAACATATTTGTCATGGATATCATTCAAACACTTAACAGCATCAGGATCTTTAAATACAGAATAGGGTCTTCTGCAAACATGTGATCTTAGTCGACCAATACGGCCAGGAACTATTTTCCTCACAGATTTGACCCATTTTGACAGTGTGTCCAACTCTACATCCTCCCTTTTAGCCCATTTCCTGGCATATTCTTCAACAGAGTCCATAACGATCTTAAAATTATGGTTCCAGTTGATCCTGCGAGGTTCTCTGAACTTAGGTCCACAAGATAGTATCTTACGAAGGTGATGATGTTCAACCAAGTTCCGATCACCAATGATGACATGGCCAACTGGAGTGTATTTGAAGGGAGATGTAGAGCAGTCACAGGATGCTGGTGTTTGAAGGAATTCATCAATTCAGCAATGCCTAATATTGTAATTGAATATTTTATTGGAGATTGTCTTGGTGTATTGATATGACAGAATAGGTACAGACTGGTTCTTAAAGTATACAGGTATAGTTGATGTAACCTTTTTGTTGTGAAGTGTATTATTAATGGCATCAATTCCTTTGTTAATAAATCGAAGATGTATGAAATGACGATGATCATCAGTCATAGGTTCAGCACGAACAGGCTTGTATAGTCTGTAAAGTGCAATATCAGCAATAATACTGACCAGTCTGTACGATTGTTTGTTCGGATCTGTCAAAGACAACCCCAATGCATAGGCATGCAACCTTCTCAAGTCCTTGATGGAAAGAGCAAATAATGAAGTACGAATGTGATGGAGACCTAAAGGCTTCTGTAATAAAAGAAGCAGTTCATGAAATGTGTCATGGCAGTTGGAGGTAGATGTATCCAATTTAGGCCGATGGTAACGCCTATGTCCATGACAACGTCTTCTACGGACAGAAGACTCAAATAGGCCCATCACGTTCACTTCTGAACAACCAGGGCTTGAGAGATTGCCTATATCTTTGATGTTGTCATTACAACCATAAGGCATTGCGGTACCTAACTGTCTATTAATCCAGTGGTATTCTCTCTGTCTACGGAATGGTGAACTAAGTGTGGGGCTGTTGGTTGGATGGTATATTTTTTCAAGAATACGGACACGCATAGACAAAGTTGAGTGATCGTCCTGGTTAAAATGCTTATAAAGTTGCACATCCAAAGATCGAAAATAGGTAAGCCCGTGTATTTATGTACTCTCAATTATTGATTAATGTACTTGAATATATTAGGGTGGTAACAAATGGATGTGTTCGCCACAAATTAGATTTTGGAATTATACCAAAATGTAGATTCACTGTACATTGGAGTCTATGAGGAAAATATGAATAATTTATTTCCAATACAAAACTATCAAAATCTGTGTATTTATAGACATTTGATAATTCATTTTAAAGTACTTAGTTAGCCTTACTGTCTGGCAGGAAAAGGGTTAAAGTACTTAGTTAGCCTAGGATGGTTAAACGTCGATATATGTGCAAGAAATTGGATTTTGGAACTTCACCGAAATGTTGATTCACTATACATTGGAGTCAATGAGAAAACTAAGAATAATTTTTTTACAATGCTAAACTAAATTAATTTGCGCTTTTATAGGTGTTTGATAATTGATACAAATGTACTCGATTCAAATTGATATTTAAAAGTTCAGATGTGGACAGCAATTATGATATTGGAATATCATCTTAAAGTATTATTTAACTTTTCATGGTACTAGTAGTCTCAGTACAGGTAACTGTTAAATAATTTCCCTGACAAAACTTGCTATATCTCTAATATGTAAGTAATAGGAATTGTTCATTGCCCTCAGTGCAGTGAGCTTGATTTACAATAAGACTAGCCTCAGAGTTGTCAAGTCAGGATGTTTATGTGACAGGTAATTATACTTTTGTTCAGATTTACAGTTGAATAACTTCAGAGAATGAAATCGTGCAACGAATCATTTTTATTTCCCAGAATACTTCTAAACACTGAAACTGCTTTTTGATGAGACGGATACTTATGAAAATTGAGTGACCCCCCTCTGAGCTGTTTGAAAAATACATGACCCCCCCCCCCTTTGCAGTTTTCAAATTTGAGGTGACCCCCGGATTTTGCCGGCCCACCCCCGGCCATAATAACTGAACGCTCCCTTATAGAGGGATGATATCCAGTTTGTCGCGTGCCCGGTGGTGGCAGTATTATTCATTGTTTGTTTTTTGAATGAAATTTCAGTAGATTTTCGATCAGATTCGAACTCAGATCGTACGGCACCCAGTCATCGGCAAAGTCACCACGGTCCAAACCGCTCGATAAATCCCAACCCTTAAAAAGAGTGGTTCAATAAGCTAAGCTATAAATACCATTGTCCTCTAATTTTACCTTACCAAAAGGAAAAAACGATAAACGCATCGATAACGTATGTCTTTGCAGTGATCAAATTTTGAAGGTGGTTGGGACAAATAATATTTTCCCTCCCTTACAGCAAAGATCAAAGTCAAAAAATTAATGCATTTTAGTCATTGTGACCATCATGAACTTGCCAACAAGTCATCGTATGGCAAGCTACCCGTGGATATGGAAAGCCGTAGCTGTCTTAAGTGAAAGAAAGTGATTATTTAATGCGCATTTGTCATATAGTGATGCGTATTCGTTATATATTGATGCCCATTTGTTATATAGTGATGCACATATGTTATATGGTGATGCTCACTTGTTATATGGTGATGCACATCTTTTATATGGTGATGCACATTCGTTATATGGTGATGAGCATTTGTTATATGGTGATGTGCACATGTTATATAGTGATGTACATTTGTTATATGGTGATGCACATTTGTTGTAGAGTGATGCACTTTTGTTATATAGTGATGCACATTTGCTATATTATGATGCTTTTTTATATGGTGATGCATATTCGTTATATGGCGATGAACGATTGCTTTATGGTGATGCGCATTTGTAATATGGTGGTGCACATTTGTTATATGGTGATGGGCATCTGTTATATGGTGATAGGCATTTGTTATATGATGATGAGCATTCATCAAATGGTGATGTGCATTTGTTATATGGTAATTGGCAATTGTTATACAGTGAATGCCATTTGTTATATGGTGGTGGGCATTTGTTATATGGTAATGGGTATCTGTTATATGGTGATAGACATTTGTTATACAGTGATGGGCATTTGTTATATGATGATGGGAATTTATTATATGGTGATGTGCATTTGTAATATAGTGACAATGGGCATTTGTTGTATGGTGATTGGCATTTGTCATATAGTGATAGGCATTTGTCATATAGTGATGGGCATTTTTACAATTATAATGGGCATTTTTCAGTTTGCGACCGGCATTTGTTATATTTTAATGTGTATTCCTCATATTGTGCTGTGTATTTCTCACATTGTGATAGCCATTCCTTCTATTGTGACGCGCATTCTTTATATTGTGATGCGCGTTCATCGTATTATGATGAGCATTCTTTATATGGTGATGGGCATTCTTTATATTGTGATGTGGATTCATCATGTTGTGCTGTGGATTTTTACAATTATAATGGGCATTTTTCAGTTTGCGACCGGCATTTGTTATATTTTAATGTGTATTCCTCATATTGTGCTGTGTATTTCTCACATTGTGATAGCCATTCCTTCTATTGTGACGCGCATTCTTTATATTGTGATGCGCGTTCATCGTATTATGATGAGCATTCTTTATATGGTGATGGGCATTCTTTATATTGTGATGTGGATTCATCATGTTGTGCTGTGGATTTTTCATTATGTGATGAGGACCATACAACGCCTATTTTTGAGATGCAAATAAATATTTGTGTATTCAAGAAACGTTTAGAATAATGAAACTCAATTTCTAAACGGTAGCTAGGCATATGATACAATATCATACAACTAAGAATTAGGTTTATCACCACTTGATACATTTAAATAACTGAACTTATAACCACTCGTAATAGAAGAACGCGAATAATAGGTTAAATTTCCGTGAAAATTTCACCATATGGGTATTTTGGGTCGAAAAGACCAAATACGATATCGATTTCACTGGCCCATGTTTCCATGGTAACCATTCTAGGGGTTAAAATTTCAGTTTTTCTAATATCCCATGAAAAGTTACTTTGATTGATATGAAAATTATCTAGTGGGGGAGTTCGGGTCAGAGAACACATAAATGAGACTTATTTTAATGTTTCAAGTTGCCACGGTAACTATTTTGGGATCGAAAATGTTACTTTTTCCCCTAATTCCTATTAAAGAACTATTGATTGATGTAAAAATTGAACATAAGGGTTTTTCTGGTTAGCACACCAAAAAAAAATCACACTCATTTTAATGTGAGATGTTTCCATGGCAACCATTCAGGAGTAAAAATTACCAGTTTTTCAAAGATCCCACCTAATAAAATCCAGTAATCAACAGAATGTGTTATATCAAAGGGATATTTTGGATTAGAAAGACAAAATATGATATCCATTTTAACTGCCCTGTGTTTCCATAGTAACCTATTTGCATTTTAAAATTCAAATTTTTTCCAAATTCCATAAAGGTGATCCCAGTTACTATGCAAATGCTCTCCTAAGTGTATTTATCACAGCATGAACTCTATGTTCATTTTTGTTATATGTTGCCATGGTAACCATTTTGGCAACCACAGTTTTTTTATTTAAAACATAATTCACTGTTGTTTATTTATTTTATGGATTTCTAAGTAACGACTTTAATATTTGTTCTATAATAATGATAATTGTAATTTCTTTGCCTTCATTCTAGGAAGAATAATAAAGATAATGTATATTTGGGCCATTCTGGTCAAAATTATGTTTTCTGTCAATTCACAGACAAATAGAGAAACAGACTAGCAACGCGGCATGCCTTCTGTTCCATGGTCGTCTCGGTAGACTATAGCCTTTTCATATTAAAATGAGCTTCAAAGGTGTTAAACGTTTTGGAGACTTTGTTTGTGGTTGATAATTGCACGGAATTATGCGAAAAATACGACGAGATGGCATCGTGCTGCCAGTCGCGTAGCAACCATAGTTACTTTGTGAGCTCTCAGGGCAGAAATACTGCTTCACGCCAATCAAAACATAACACGCCATCAGTTTCATAAACATGTTCTTCCTTGACGAACGTGTAAAAGACAGTATGACTGACCGTAAACCATTGAGTAAAACCAGACAGTATCGATAAAAGACTTTCAAATTTGGTTCAAACACACTCATTATATATTCATAAAAATGTGAGAGGAATTTTTAAAATGGTAAAACTCACTTTCCTGAAGCTCAAAATACTCCCGTTTTCGCCAGCATGCCAATTACGCTCAGCACCACACGACAACAACAACACAAACTTTGCCGAACATACTTTCGCTTAACAATTGGCAAAAATCCGAAAATTACCGAAGGATGCATGGTCGGCACTCTTCCGAAAAGAGAGACAAGAGCTACCTGAGGCGAGGCAAACATGGCTGGGTTACGTAACCGCTTCACGCCTTGAAAAATACCCGTTGCTACTCTGTTTCTCTATTTGTCTGTGATAATTTTAGTGTGATAGAATTAATTTTATATAGACCAGAAATAATTTTTCAAGCATTTTTAATTTTGTTTCATGCAGTCATCCCAAATAAGTGTTATATGGTATAGTACTAACTCATTATGCATTCATCGAATTAAGTTTATGCCTTAAAATTAATTTTTTGTGCTAACATTAATTCTACTAGTATCTCAAATCAATTTTATGAACCCAATGCCCCTTAGCACCCAATGTACCATTATTTATCACAAGCAGTAACAGTAGCGCACAGTTTTTTTTATTTAAAACATAATTCACTGGTACTTATTTCTTTTATGGACTTATAATTAACGACGTATTAATATTTATTTTATAATAATTTGATATCTTTGCCTCATTCCAGGAAGAATAATGAAGACAAATTATTTCTGATAGTAACTAACATGGAAAGTAAAATTATGACCATGTAGTGGTGCATTATTTTATGTGTGACCTGGCGTGACCCCATAAACTCTATGATTAGCTAGATCTCCCCTTTCCATGGTAGCAACGGCTAAATTTGAACACGGTGCCTGTATACCTTAAAAAATTTTTTTTAAAACACAGCAGGCCAAGACAACGGGGAAATATTACAAGTTTAATGTTGCGTGTTTAATACTGCCCTACTTGACATAGTATAGGGCTCTAAATAAAATTAAACTAACCACCAACTCTCAATGAATTTTGCCCTATTTCTAATTGATTGCTTATTTGATTGTTTTATCAAACACACCATTTACACATGTAATATGTGTATATTGACCTCGGGAATAAGTAGTGTTTTTTATGTTTTCTGTCAAACACGAATTTACACATGTGTTGCGATTTTACCGTGGTATGGAGAGCTAAAGGACGCCATAGAAAACAATAGATTTGGGTCAAATTATGGTGGTGAAAGATTTAAAATACTGCCTTTTATAGGTAAGGGCCGGATCAAAAACTGTAACAACTAATTTCCATATCGGACGTCGGAAAAAGCACTTGTGCGAACGTCGTAGGAAACACTTATTGCAACAATTTAATGGAATCTTTTTCATAGTCATGAGTTTTGATGGAAGAAAACTAAAAACAAAATTAAATTGAACCGATTGAACGTGTATCCATAAAGTTCGCACAAAAGTTAAAAGTGTAGGCCTGCTGGTATCACTTAAACTGCTTAGTGTCATTTTCCCTTCGGCTTTATGATATCTCCCCTCTCTCCGTACAGTATGATGCACGTACGACAATTAGAAGTCACCCCTATTGACAAAATTAAAATAAATAACACCTCTTTTTCAGAACTCCCACAGCTTCAATGAACTGTTATTAGATTTCTATGTAATACTTATAGCCCCTCAACTTGTAATAATAATAATAATAATAATAATAATAATAAGTAGTAGTAGTAGTAGTAGTAGTAGTAGTAGTAGTAGTAGTAGTAGTAGTAGTAGTAGTAGTAGTAGTAGTAGTAGTAGTAGTAGTAGTAATAATAGCGGTAGTCAAATGAGGAGAAACATAATAGTGGGACATACATCATCAAAGAGATGAAACTTCCCCCTTTTTCAACACTACAAAAATAACATAAAAAATAAATTATGAGTTGGACGGAGTGGCAATTTTAGTTAATGGATGGAAGCCGTAATTTTTTATAGTATTTGCACATTTCTTTAGTTTCATAATACGAATATCCTTTCTTCCCGTAACGTGTCCATGTTGAAGTAAGACGTATCGACTACGCTAAGAACTATGCATCTTGTACAATATGCAGTGTTGTTGACAACGAATGAATTCTTATCCGGACTACAATTGACTTGTCAACACTTACTTACATCATTCTGCATACTGTATTGATAAGTTTAACACCAGGTTGTTGGACATTACTTGAGGAGTAAAATGAGGTTCGTTAATTTCAATGGCTGAGGAAAAGATATATTGGAAAGATACATCAAATGCCACACCTGACCGAACTTTATCTTTTGTAACATTAGGGTAAATTGTCTCTAAGATATATTTTAAATGAATTAGTATACTGAATCATTGATCAGCTGGCACTTTTCGCTTGATAAAAGTGATTATCATATACCCATGACCGTATCCGTGTCTCCTCTGACGCGTCGTGACGTGGAACGTAAAACATCAGTCTGATACGGCACGTTATACGTCATCAATTGTTGTTTATTTCAGATTTTGATGTTATGATGTTTAACGATCAAATCCATCTTTTTCACTCCCATCAAAATTTACCAATATAAAACGAAACATATTACTAGTACATATGAATTTAACGTTCCTTTATTTCAGATCTAAAGAGAGTTACAGGACAGGTTGTTGTAGAAAATTAAAAGTTGATGTTTACAATCTGTTGTATTTCGCGCTACTTGGTCGTTCCTGTTCACGTCAGCCATGTTTCAGCAAGAGTTATTAAAGTGAATTCAAACTTACAATATCGTCCGTGTAATAATTATCCACCAGAACACCGGGACGGTGACCAGAATAAGTAACTTGGCTCTATTCCTTTTTCTGAACTGCGGTAAATTGCGCTGAAATAATCCTGTTTAGACTGTATACACTCGACACGACGCGATCGACGAATTGATCAGCTGTTGTAAACAATTATGTATTAATGCGCTCAGACCAGCGGCAGAATATAAAAACATAGTTCCTTCGAAAGACAGACAAAAACTAATAAAATTTCTTTATTTTTAATTACCTTTTACATAAATATACGGTCATGGGCATATGATAAATCGGTTATCCCACGATATCAGCGCTTGGTTGGGACGTATTGCCACTCGTGAGGGTGCGCGCTGCATCACACTCGTCTTCGACTCGTGTGATGCGGCTCGCACCCTCACTCGTGGCAATAAGTCCCAACCAAGCGCTGATATCGTGGGATAACCTCATAAAGTCACTTGCCAAGAGTTTCAAGTATCAAGAGAGTATTTCGATGATGATTGACTGAAAATTGCTTGATTATCGTCAGTACCTCATTAACCATCGTCTTCTGCATTTTCATCCCTACAAACTTGTCATCAGTTTATACTGTTTATTTGAGTATAGCCACATTATGCTTGAAAGTAAGTCTGGCAAGCTTCACTTCTAAGAAAACTTCAGTCACATTTTGATTGGAGACTAATGAGGCATATCTCTACCTCTTTCGTCGATGCTACAGCTACATCATCAAGAAAGAACAGTGACAACGACAAGTAAAACGCTTATCATGGAAGAGGTTTCACACTGTTATGATAAAACAAATTTCTCAACCTATGAGTTAACATATAAATAAAAACACACTGGGGACACTTTGGCCAAGTGAAATCCGACCCGGAAATATTCGACAAAGAGTGATCGATCAATGGCAAAACGCATAGACCGGGGTAAAAACATTCACTTGGAAGCATTTACTTATAAGCAACCTTTAAATTACGCTCAGATCAAGCACAGTAAAACTGAAAATACAACTTATAGAGTCATGTTGTAATTCAAAATAAAAAAAAAGGTTAATGTCACTCATCAAAACGGAATCTGCTCAAATTGTTATCGTTAATGACGCACGGATGACAAGTCCGTAGGGATGAAAATGGAGAGGATGTTGGTTAATGAGGCACTGGTTATAATCAAGCAATTTTCAGTCAATCATCATAAAAAATACTCTCAAATGTCAAGCAAATTTGTATCTTCAAACGTGCCTATAATTTACTTCCAAAATGTCCCTCATACGGTTTTAATCCTTGACGAGGGCAACTGCTGGATTCACTGTGTTTTGTTAATACCTTAAAGTTTTTGAGTCCATCTTGGAATGCAAACAACGTGATATTTGTCATTAAATTTTTGACACGTTAAAACTTTGCTTCAACTTATTTGTCAAAGCTGAAGGCTTTAAAATTATCAAATGCGAAAAACCAAACAAACAAACGTACAGATGATTTGCTGGATATTGAGGTTATCACAATTTTTAATTGAACGGTAGCTAAAAACTTCTACTCTCTCTCTTATTGTAAAAGGGGAGTGAATAGTCGTTTAAAGTTGACCGTAAGTGAAATGGCATAGTGATAAAAGATAGTGTCATTTATGACATAGTTATCAATCTTACATAGTAACTTGTATGGTCTTTCTTAGTGCAGTTCAACTATTTTTCAGCCTGTAAATTTCTAACAGTTTAGCGGGTATTCTCACATCAAAACGTTGAACGTAGAGTCGGATCATCCATACGACGTGTATCTCTTGTATATATTGTGAAATTTCTTCTTGATGGTGCATTATTTTACCATTTTCTTGGAGCGTCTGAATGTTTTCCTTTCAATGTTCACTGAATCTTTCAATACTTTCAAAAGCGTAATGAAACCGCCTTGCTCAACAGTTAAAAATAACATTTTCTGTCAAGAGAATAATTAACAGACTGCCTGAGGGAAGGCTTTCAAACTGTTATTTGTTCTTGGTGTTACGATTGCAGAGTTTTCAAACAGATGATAACTATTAAATATCAAGTATGTGTAATTTAGATAATAATCAACTACTTTCCTTCACATGTACGTGTACGCAAATACAATGTCAGAAATGAATTTCTTTCTCATATAAGGGTCAATGCCTCACAGTGCTTCAAGATCTAGTGCAATCAAGGCCAAACCAGCTAATTTGACTCCGCTAGGGGAACCTAAACAAACAGGTAGGGGGTCCAAAACATCGACGCCTGCGGTCCCTCACCGCACCTCCTGCTAAAATCCACTGAACCTCACTGAACCTCACTGAACCTCCTGCAAAGTTCGCAAACTGCTTTTTTTCACTGAGCTAGGGGCCCAAAACAAACAAGGTGTGTCTAAAACATCGGCCCCTACGCACCTCCTGAACCTCACTGTGCCTCACTGAAACCTCACTGTGCCTCACTGAAACCTCCTGGCAAAATCCGCCCGTTACGGTGCCACCTATTACTAGTGAAGACAATCGCGTCACAATGGCATCACACAGGGGTATTACGTAAGACCAATTTTTCAACCAATCAACTTACATTCGTAGAAACAGCATCGACGATATAAAGTTATAAATCCAATTATTATCTCATGCGACTAGGGGACTAGTGAGAGAGATGTAATTCTTGCTTGTGTTCAATAAAAACTCAGTTTGGTCATAGACAGTTTGGTTGGGAGAAAACAACTGTCAAGACACTTGAGAATTGTTCCACTCAACTGTGACTGTACAGCTTAGGAGCAGCTCCTCAGCAGCAGAATCGCGTTTTAATCTTCGGCAGAACATCGTGTTCAAAGACAACGTAACCCAACAGATTTACAACATCGTCAACCAAGGTCTTACACAGCGTAGTTGCGCAATCGCCTTCCTCACGATCGTCTTCTTCGCCGGCACCGTCGGAAACTCGCGTTCAGTCATCGCCGCTGAGTGTGCGCGAAAACTGAAACGAGAGGTTTTGATTGTCGATTTCAAGTCAGGGCTCCATAAATGCAACAAAGTTACGTTGTTACTCTCTGTTTATCAAATGTTACATTCTGGCATACACTGTGTTAACC
This sequence comes from Ptychodera flava, assembly GCF_041260155.1. NCBI lineage: Eukaryota > Metazoa > Hemichordata > Enteropneusta > Ptychoderidae > Ptychodera > Ptychodera flava. The sequence continues at coordinate 25,929,399 of NC_091941.1, forward strand.
ATAACATACTTATGTTTTCTGATTCAAGTTGTGAAATAAAATAAAGTGAAGGAAGTGTATCATGTAGTTAAGAAATAAATTAATAGAGAAAGAAATAGTCAATTTGACTACCCATACATTACAGCATTTGAATTTGAACAATCGGTAAGAATCTGTAAAAATTCAACTTGAACTGCAATATCTCTGACGTCAGCCAATTGTTAATGTTCACATTTCGACACTTAACAAAACAATTATACCTGAGGTATTGTGCAGTGTCGTAATATTTTAGTGCCATTATGTTGTTACATTTGAATGAAGTGGTTTTAATTAGCCGAGCGTTTTCAAGTGCCGATGTCTTCGCTAGATGAATAGGTGCCTTACGTTTTGGGTTCGTATCCCATTGAGAATTTGTCTGATTTTCTACCCTGTGTGGATAGTTCTGTTGATGGAGAGAATTGTTCCCGTGGCTATCCGAAGCCCAGTTTAGCGATGTATTTATTGCTTTAAAGTTGGTGTCCGATGTACGAATTAAAGCGGGTATGTCGTGCGAGTGCTTCATCAACATTACAGCGTGTGGAGATGTAGTAAAACATTGGCTGGATAAATTACTGAATTTCTCCGTTTCAGACGCTGTTTGTGCAACAGAATCACAAGGACAAGAAGTTTCTCTTGTTATCAAAGTTCATTCAATATGGAATGCATATGGGCTATGCCGTTGTAATAAAACTGGCAATTGACCTTGAAATATGTCATATGTTGCCAAAAAAACTCTAATTAGTTCCTGCCTACCAAAGTTTGGTTCCGGTCCGATTGGCCGTTCTGAAGGATATCGCGCAAACGGCAGACAGGTATAGACTTAATTGAAATGGCATGTCAAGAACTCAAGTGAGTAGACGTTTGCTCTTTTACTATCTGAGATCGTTTCGACACTATGTAAGTCGACACTGATGAAAAACTTTCACATTTTGCTCTATGTAAACGTTCACAAATATAGAAGGCTATCGAGTTTCTTTTAAAAGGCGAGGAAAAAATGAATCCTGTCGCTGTTCGACAAACTTTGTTATAGCTTGTCTTATTAAAAAAAAACATGGCTAGACCCTGTAGCGGGGTCTAGTAGCGGGGTCTATGGATAAACGGAAAGTAATCACGTGGTCAAGCAATCTTTTTGCTCCTCAGGGTAAGGACAGGAGACAATCGCGTCTCCATGGCATCACACAGGGGTATTATATAAGACCAATCTTTCCACCAATCACTTGACATTCTTAGAAACAGCATTGACGATGTAAAGCTATACATCAGCTTTGGGCGACTAGAAAGAGAGAGTTGCAATTCTTGCCTGTGTTCTATAAAAACGCTGTAGTTTGGTTGTGAGAAAACATAACTGTCAAGACAACAGAGAATTGTTCGATTCAACAGTGACTGTAAGGCTTAGGAGCAGTTCCTCTGCAGAATGGCATTTTAATCCTCGGCAGAACATCATGTCCGAAGACAACGTAACTGAACAGATTTACAATATCGTTAACAACGGTCTTACACAGCGTAGTTGCGCAATCGCCTTCCTCACGATCGTCTTCTTCGTCGGCACCGTCGGAAACTCCTTACTGCTGGCCGCAATATGGAAGTTCAGAGCCCTGCGCACATCGACCAATTTCTTTGTCGCTAGCCTCGGCGTCGCTGATCTATTCATGTCTAGCGTGCTCTGCTCGCTCACCATCCTCTCCTTTGCGACCAACGGCCGCTTCTTCGTCGATTTTGCGCATGACGAGGGGAGCAACACACTGTGCAAGCTGTACGGCTTTCTGATGTTGCAGAGTGGTTTCGCTTCTGTCTCCTGCATGCTCGCCATTGCAGTCAACCGCTACCTGTGCGTCTGCAGAAAAAATGTGTTTTTAAGACTATTCACGAGGAGGAAGAGTGCTGTAGTGGCCGTTATGGTTCACATCTACTCACTTCTAGCTTCAACTCCACCGTTGTTTGGCATCTCTCGATACCTATATCACCAAGACGTGATGATTTGCCTCTTCGATCGCTTTGGCCAGAATTTCTATTTTCTTATCTACCTTACCACCCTCACGGTCGCTATCCCATTTCCAATGATCGTTTCGTGCTATTTCAAGATATGGCTAACGTCACGAAAATCGTCTCGTCGGGCGATGATGAACAACCAGGGACAAGTAAATTCGAGCGTTATTTCAAGCAGAGATTTTGCATTAGCTAAGCTAGGTTTCACAGTGTTCGTGGCATTTTGCACTCTTCCGTTGCCAAGTATTGTATCGTCCTTCGTCCACGCCGCGAACAGTTCGAGTCCCAGACCATTCGGACTCTCTACGTTGTGGTTCGCCAGCAGTGCACTCAACTCGGTCATCTACGGCATCATGAATCCGCAGTTTCGGAAGGCGTACCGCAAGCTCCTGAGTCTGAATAATACCTGTGTGGCGAAGAGGACGAATAAAGTCATTAGCGTCATACCGGCAGATCATTTAGCCAGCGCCAACGCAAGTGACAGTCTAAAAACTTCAGTCACCGTCTCTACAAGAGCTACACCATCCGTGATGACGCCGAGAGGACCATATTCGACGGAAGTTGAGCATTTTGTACCGATCGATTGCTGAATAGGGTTGTCTCAATGATGCAGAAAGTGATCGCCAGCCGATATTACTCGCACTAAGTCACAAATAAAAAAAACCCCGATTTGGCGAGAAAAAAAAAATTATCTGTTCAACGGGCCCGACCGACCCATATTTGGACCACTCCACATTTTTCTTTTTTTTTCCCCCCAAATCTTTACGAATCTGAAGAAACGCGGAGATGTTATTCAGTGAACATCTGTCTGTAAGATGAATGACCTTCACATTTTCGATGACATTGACTTGAGTGAGATTGATACAGGCTATGATTTGAAGAGTAAAGGTGGAAGCGCATCACAAACATTTGGTCAAGGTGAAGGGCAGGGTTACGCCGTGGAAAATAAACTATTACGCCACGTGTTCCGTATAGCTTAGACACTCTGTACTGTATTGTTTCACCGGCGTTTATTTCACGTCCAACTGGTTGTACAGTCTATATTTTCTAGTGTTCCTATTTTCAGTGTTCCTTGAAAATTCTTTATTGTTCTTTGAGTATCACTCGTTCCGATTTTCGTCATGGCTTTCTCCTATCGAATGTGTGATTGTAAGCAGCAGTTCTCACTGCAGGACGGACATGATTTGTGTTCCCGTTGTCGAGACTGCACAAGGAGTCAACCTTGTGACATTTGTTTGACTTGGACACAGGAAGAATGGTCTAATTTCGCTCCCTCGTTCGACGACGTCACCCCGGACATTCCGGGGCTGATCCGTCAGTTTCTGAGTCGCGAGTTTTGGTTGGAATGCACCGTGCTCATATGGCTGGTGACACCAACACAGAAATTGGCTCCGTTAGATTCAGGTGCCGCCAACGAAGCTGTTCGTGCAAAAAGGTGTTCGTGCGAAGTTTTTCAGTGGGCGGGCAGATTTCAAAACTAATGAGCGGGAGGGAGAAAATATCGATATTTATTGTAGGCGGGGAAGAAATTTCATTACTTCCAGCAGGCAGGGAGAACATTTTTGACAGTGGGCACCGGAAAATACTTTGAGGGAGGGGAAAGCTGCGTGCTTAATAGAACCTAACTAGAGGGGGGGGCAATGTTCCAAGGTATACTGCTAACTGCTTGCATGGTTTTGTGTTGATCTGGGTTGCCTAGTGGGCATCTAGTTGGCAATGGGGAATTTCAGTAGTGGGGAGAGGGCAGCGGGGGGCTTGAATTGTTGTGAGGAGTGGGGAGCGGGCAGACTGTAGATACCGGAGGGCAGTGGGCATCAAAATTCAGTGGGAGAGCACATTTTCAGTGTATACCAGTGGGAGGGCAGTTACAAACAGCTCTAACTTTCCCCTCCAAATTTTCGGTGTGGGTCAAAAATAAGAAAAATCGGTATATCAGCCTTCAAAACAGGGTTTTGTGATGATTTTGAGAAATTCATGAAATTTACCTGTTGGCGGCACCTGTAGATTGAACTGTAGAAGTGAAGGCAAAGAAGCTGTTGTGAGACAACCAACCCATGTTAATAAAAATTGAAAAAAATCATGAACGTACTAAACAACATATCAATATATGTTATGTGACTAAGAAAAAGCATGAAACACACAAAAAGTGTTTATATTATATGTTCTGTTTAAGAAAAACCAAAAAAATAAATTCAAAACCAAAAAAAATAAATTCAAAAAAAAAAAAAATCCGACCTACCTACCCAACTTTGAAGTCATCCCGCCCGTTGAACAGCTTTTTTTTTTTTTTTGGCCTTTCCTTGTATCTTTTTGAAGCACGGGGCACCGTTAATGACATTATTATACATGAATGTTTCTGAGATCGTGTTGGTGTTTTCAGCTAGAGTTTACATTTATCCTAACGTAGACATTATGTCATATGTACCACAGATTACCAATTTGTTGGCAGCGAAACAAAGATGGGTATTTTCACAGACAGAGTTAATATAGTCCCTCTTACTGTTTTTGCATTTTCTCAAAAATTGTGAAAATTTTACTCTTTTAGCTTTTGATTGAGCTTATTACCACTGCTTTTAAATATTTTACTAATTAATCACTACCTGCAAAATATTTAACGTGTTTTTTCAACTGCGAAGCATTTTGAAAACAGGTCATGTGCCATTAAATGTTTACATAGAAAACCACAGTTAAGAAATTATTTCACGCTAAATAGTGAAAACTAGTTATTATTCTTTACTACTTTGTTGGTAAATATTGTCGTTTACTCCTGAACAACAATAAATATTGAAGCGGCTTGTATATCCATGGAGGAAAATAACTATTACGATTGGCAGAACTGTTTTTATTTTGAACATTTGGACTCAGAATTTTATTATCCAAGTGAAACTAATATCTCAGCACGTACGGAACGAAAAACAGCGACTACGATGAAAGCGGTACCGGCGAAACCTACGGTAAGCTTAAAGCCGACGACATCTGCAAGATTTGCTGCCGTCTCGACCGAACACATCAACGCTCTTGTCGGGTTGCAACCCCCCCAAAAAACCCCCCACAAAAAAAAACCCACCGTTACGAAAACGCGTCGCGAAGTTGCTGTGTTCGAGGACTGGCGTCGTACAATGACAACAGAAAGTCATAGCCTCGAGAATATTACGCCCGTCAAGTTTGACCAACTACTTGCCAGATTTTACGTCAGCGTACGTCAACATAGCGGCGAATAGTATGAGCCAGAATCGGAAGCCAGTTACCAGAAATCGATAGACCGTTACCTGCGCGATGCCAACCACGGCGTGAATATTATTTGCGACGAGAAATTCCAAAAACGTCTGCCAAAAGAAAACAACTGAAAGCCAAGGGGAAGGGTAATTTACCCAAAAATCCACCGCCATCACCGAAGATCACGAGGCGAGACTGATGACCACGAACCAGCTCGGCAACCACACACCTAATGCGATCTTGAACACAATCTGGCTAAATAATATTAAGGCTGTGTTCACACATGACGGTGTGGGGGGGGGGGCGGGGGACTGGAGGAATCGCGATTGAAATCTTATTTTTTTTCAGATTCCCCCTTCCTCGATACCCTCAAAAATTTCCAAGTGCCCCCCCGTCTATATGATCAAAACTTTTCAAGTCCCCCACCCAAATATGTATATTTTTTTACTGAGTTGTTTATCTATCTAATGTATTTTATTTTCTCTTTATCTCCGATATGTATTTTTTGTCCTTTATGGCATCATCGTTTCCATGGCCCACTATCATCGAGCTGATAGTGGGCCATGGACTCGAGTAGTCCTTGTGGACTACTTCTATGGTCCAAACCAGATAAAGTCGTACTTTAACTGTAATATTTTTCTTGTAATTGTACCTTTATCTGGTTCAATAAACATTTATATTCATATTCATATCCATATTCAAATTTTCATGTAGCCGCATATTTATTAGGGATGCACACAAAAAAAAACTAAACGTGTATTGGGGAGTTTTGCTCGAAGATGTTCAACGCTACTTGTTATTAACAGTTTTTAGAGGCATATTTACTTTATTGCCAATTCGAAATATAAGTATAAGTATACAAAGTATACAATGACGAGGAAAGAGGCAAGTTGGAGCCAGAAATAATAGCTTAGAGCTAATCGAGCCTGGTCCCATTTTCATGAAATTTACATTGCAATATTTGTTTCAAAGGGCTAATTATGTCAATTGTTAATCAAAATTCTATATTTTAAATGAAAAAAATAGATAAATATTCACACATCTTGGTATTCACTTAAGAGATGCTGTCTTAATGAGTTTATAAATAAATCTCTTGTTGCACTTTGTGTGACAATATTGGGTAGGCTGTTCCAGACTTTGGCACCCATATATGAAATTGCAAACTGTCCTGCAGTTGTACGTACCTTCGGTAAAGGCAAGTTTTGACCTAGTTTAAATCGAGTGTCATAGCAATGATCAGCTAATCTAAAGTAATCACTCAAATTATGTGGTATATTTTATGATGCAAATCAAACATGAATTTTCCCAGAAGTAATTTATGAAGTTTATAGACATCCAGTATACCTAGTCTGAAGAATAAAGGTGCAGTAGATTCTCGAAATCTTGTAAACGTAATTATTCGTACCAGCATTTTTTGGGTGATAAAAATCTGATGTAAATATGATGGATATGTACTTCCCCATACCTCAAGACCATACATAATATTTGGTTCAATAAAAGCTTTGTAGAGCAGTACTAGAATTTGCTGTGGTACATAATTTCTTAGCCTAAATATGATTCCTACTTTTTTCTTATACTTTTATTTATCTCATTAATATGAAATTTCCATGTCAAATGTTTATCAAAAACAACACCAACAAAACATGCTTGTAGAACTTCTTCTATGATAACATTCTTTACAGATAAATTGCCTTGTAGTGTTACAGAGTTACGATTGCTGTGAAAAAGTACATACTTTGTTTTACTTATATTAACTGTCAGCTTATTAGCTTCGCACCATTGAACAACGTCTTGTAAATGTACATCCACAAAAGAAAGATTTACAGAGCGTGTTTCACGTGAAAAAGTGTGGAAAAGGTTGGAATCGTCGGCAAAAAGCCTAAAGTCAAAAAATTTTGAAGAATTAGGAAGATCATTGATGTACATCAAAACTAGTGTAGGGCCAAGTACAGAGCCCTGGGGTACTTCACATGTAATTGGTAAATGTTGAGACATACATCCATCAACAAAAACATACTGTGATCTGTTATTTAAGTAGTCTGTAAACCAATGTAGTGGAATTCCCCTAACACCATAATGTTGAAGTTTTGAGAGAAGAATAGAATGATCTATGGTATCGAATGCCTTGGCGAAATTAATAAAAATCCCAATGGTAGAATTCCCTTGGTCGACTTGTTCAAGTAAATTATTCATTAAACTAATAAGAGAAAGTTCGGCACTATATTTTTCTCGGAAACCATACTGATGCTTATAGAAAACACCGTGATTATTCAAATAGCCAACTAATCGGTTATTCACAGTTTGTTCAAGAATTTTACTTATGAGCGGCAATACCGAGATTGGACGATAGTTTCCTGGTATGTCCCTCGAACCCTTTTTAAAGATAGGAACTACTCTTGCTATTTTTCATGCGTCAGGAAACTTACAATATTTAAAAGAAAGATTAAAAATATAACAAAGAGGTTGTGCAATATACTCTGCTGCATGGAGAATAAGTTTTGCAGGTAAGTCGTCATAACCGGTTGCCTTCTTCACATCAAGACTTGTCAACAAATTAACAATTTCCGTTTCTGTTGTGGGATACAAAAAGAACGAATTTTTTAGGGGGTTTGACAGATAATCTGCAGAGGAAGAGTGAGGTGTATGTATTTTTCTGGCAAGATCCGGTCCAACGCTAGTGAAAAACTTATTGAACCCATTAAGAATGTCATTTTTTGTACTATAAGTAACTGTATTTTCATTATCGCATGCAGAACATGATAAATGTTCTGGTAAAGACATAACCAGGTTTCCTGTTACGTTTACCAAGTAATTCATTGATGATCTTCCATGTTCTCGTAGAATTTTTACTATTTTCAATAAACAAGGACTCGTAATAATTACGCTTGGCAACTCTTAGCACGGTTGTTAAGATATTTCTGAATTTTTTATACTTGACCACAGTTCTAGCTTCGTAATTCGAATGCACCATATCAGCAAATAAGATGTGTTTCCTGTGAATTGAATTTTTGATGGAACGGGTAATCCATGGTTTTCGTTTCATGACATTTTTACAGATCGTGAGCAAACAGGTGCATGTCTATTACAGTAATAGTTAAAGGTTGAATAAAAACAGTTATATGCATCATTAACATCTGTACATGAATAAATATCGTTCCACGATTGCTGTGATAAATCATGTTTGAAATCTTCCAATCTGAAATGTTTATAATCCCTGTAAAAAAATTTGCCATATACACTTCCATTTGAAAACAAATTATTGAATATAGCAAAGACTGGCAGGTGATCTGAAATATCACCAGCAATTGTACCTGTATAAATGGAACACTTATTTATATTTGTATAAATATGGTCTATAAGGGTTTGTGAAACATGGACTTTTTTGTTTAATCAGTCAAATCCGACTTCTGGCCATGCCAATGGCACCTGCCGAAGAGCACACAAAATGACGATCATTAGAAAGTATGCAAATGATAAATTCCAGGCTACATTAAATGCTACTTATAAGTTTTACAAAATTGAAAATACTGGAAGGTTAAAATATTCCACCAAAAAACGTTTTAATCTCTGAAATTTTTGGTGTAAGAATGGTAAATTTTGTAAAATGAAAATAATTACATTTAGTAACACGTTTTTTCATTTAAATTAGAGTCTTTACTGTACAAAGTTTTACTTATAACACGATTGGAACTAATTAGGGATAATTTGATGAAGTAAACAAGTTGATATAGTAGTAATTGTTTTTTGTTTTTGTTTTATTATGTAAACTCTCATTCAAAACACGACATAATTTGCTTTGTGTTTCACCTTGAAGTTGGTGCTAAAGTCAATGAACTTGGAACTCAACGCAGAACAAAAGTTGCATAGGCTTTGTAAAACTGGGCAGTTCGGCGTTTGCTTATTGCTTACCTACTTAGCGTGGAATAAAAATCACGTCTGACATTGTAAATTGTCAAAGAAATCGTGAGTGTACAGTGTACCACTTTATCAAGATAATTGAATTTTAAGAAATAAACGGAGTTTGTGAACATTTATAACCAGACGACAGATCAGAGAAGAGACATTGGAACTGATGCCAAAACCGCGGCCGATTGCCCCGGCCGACTGCCGTAAAGCCGGCCGCACACGAGAGAAATTAGCTGAGCAAAAATCCTCGCGAGGAAAATTGCTCAGCAAACTTCTCTCCGTGTGCGGTCGATTTTTTGCGCGTTGCATCACTCTTTTGCGCGTTGAGTAAAATATCCAACATGTTTGATATTTTTTTCCTCGCGAGGAAAATTACTCACCGTGTGCGCTCGACTGAGTAATTTTACTCACGACTTTCTACGTACGCGCATGCGTGGAATCACATGACAGTACAAAATGGCTGCCCCAGTGGAAAACGATAGTTATATTAATGATGCAGTTATTGAGGATAAATTAGTTGAAATTAATTTTCAGGGTAAATTTCCCTTTAATTATTGTACACGCCAATTGGTTTCTGATTCAAATTGACATTTCGGCCAATTGTTTAAAAAATTATTTTTTATTAAAATGAGAGAAGCCATAACTAATTTATAAAAGTAAAATATACTTCCTGCAAACATGCCTTTCCTTCTCTCTACCCACCCTTACTTGATAAATCAAAAAGGCGAAACATTCAGATTTTATCCTGATCTTTATAAGATAAATATAAAAAAAAATAATATGCTAAAATTCATGATTGGTTTTTTCCTATTTCTTTTTCTGTTTATGTTCCCCTTTTCTGAAAATCACATAATTGCCTATGAATGCCACAGTATCGAAATCAAAGGCGCCATACAACAATAAGATATTGGCCCCATTTAGCATTTTTGTAACAGGTGACAAAGTGCTTCGCCGCCATAATAAAATTAAAAAGAAAAAGTGACCCCTCCCCACCGAAGATACTTACCTGCCCCTGTTATGCTAATTACCATGTCGCTGTGCCTTTATTATTATTCAAATTATTTTGTGACGGTCTTCGCATATGTTTAATCAGCTTATAAGTTTCGTCGTGCGGCGCAAGCTTCGTGAGGGTGTCCCCCTTGTTGAAAACATATCCCAAGATGCCTCACTAAATCAGTTGCCTTTCTATACGCAAAAACGAACTTGCCAAAACTAACACGCAATAAAAAGATCCATTGATCTAATTTAAATATCTGCTAAATATTGAAAAGGGATTACATTATGTTAAAATCACATTGATCGTGATTTTCGTGTATTTATCCCGCGGTTACTCTGATCGCTCGAGCATACTTGGGAATCTACACACAACCGTACACAGATTTTCGACAGAATTGATATATAAACGGGGTTGCATAGAGTAAGGTTGGACAGTTACTATCTCACCCCGATAAAAACCGAGAAGTTCTAGGTGTACTAAAATAGATGTTTATCAACATAAAAGTCGCGCAAGCGCGGCACGACGAGACTAACAAATGAGGGAATTTTAAGGGGAGAGAAACTCTCAATCTCCGGAGCGGAGTTATATGTTTGACTTGAAAGAACACAAATATGCGAATCTCCCATTAACCTATTTTTCCAAGCTTCGTCCCTATCGCTACAAGTGCATGTTCTTTTTTGTCCCTATTCTTAAAATCGGGTGATCTAACGTCGTATAAGGCGGGATAACTTGACCAGATTTCAACTAATTTATCCTCAATAACTGCATCATTAATATAACTATCGTTTTCCACTGGGGCAGCCATTTTGTACTGTCATTTGATTCCACGCATGCGCGTAGGTAGAAAGTCGTGAGTAAAATTACTCAGTCGAGCGCACACGGTGAGTAATTTTCCTCGCGAGGAAAAAATATCAAACATGTTGGATATTTTACTCAACGCGCAAAAGAGTGATGCAACGCGCAAAAATCGACCGCACACGGAGAGAAGTTTGCTGAGCAATTTTCCTCGCGAGGATTTTGCTCAGCTAATTTCTCTCGTGTGCGGCCGGCTTAAACAATAGACTCAGACACAAACAACGCAGCCTTCGTGCAGATAGTTTCCGATCATGCACACTGAGTGACTGTCGATCATTACTGAGTCTCTCTCCCTTGCTACGCTTATATCAATATCATGACCTGGTTGCCTGTATGTGACTCACTGCTTGTCCATGCGCAGAGCTACCAGTTTCTCTCTCGCAGCAGTTCAGAAAATTGCTGGGCGTATCCTCTGCACAACAGTCAGATGATGGCAGTTCCTTTTACGCGTTTTTTAGCCCCTGTCGGCCCTGTATTCACTGCCGTGCCGTGCAGCATCTTTATCTAAAAAAAAAATTGTAATGTTTCAACATCGCTACGGTAACTTAACATCAGTAATCGATTGGGGACCCTATTTTCACAATATTTCAGACCTTTTCATATATGCACTATCAAGCGTATAGTGAAAAGAACATTTGACTTCGACCTAGCCTGTACATCGATTACTGCCCCAGATCTCTAGCGTAGACCTGTAGAATCATGGAGTGTTTATACGCCAATAGTTTAACAACCGAAATAGAAAAATTATCTGAATTATGTAACACCTGTGCTGCGTCTGTGATACTTCATTATCTTTTTTCGCTGTCATTATAGTAAACGCAATTTTATAACCCCAAGGGAGATTAAGAGGCAACGCTGGACAAGTGTAACCACGGTCCCTCTAGTGGGATCGTGGTGTAACCAAGACAGTGTGGTGTTGAATACAAACTAGACAACTGTTTCACGAGTTGAACAGATACTGCAGATTGTGAGTGAGGTCTACCTTCCAATCCGACTGAAATGGTTAATACAATTTCCGTGGTTGCAGAATTGCAGAAGAGGAAAGATAGCCCGACGGAGGCCTTCGAGTTAGTTGTAAACAAACTCGGCGGCGTAAGTTCTCAAGCCATTGCAGAACGATCGCGATGTCAGCTGGGTCGATTTCAAATGGATGATTGGCATGTTACCTCTAGTTCTTTGCTGGACGATTGGCAGCGGTCGACTGCATTGCATACACTGCAGATCCACAAATTTCATCATTTTCATTCCAAAAGCGTCAGTTAAAACACTATTCCATACGACAATTTTCACTCTAAATCATCGCCGATGAAAGGGATTCACTGCTAATCTTTTGAGAAGGCAAGGAGAGGATGAAAATTAGCACTATACTTGTGAAATCATCACATTTTTCACTCCATAATTTACGCAAGTACCGGACAAACGAACACAAACAGTATCATTTACATTATGTGGCGGGCCAAGTACTCACGGCCAGTATCACTCGCGCTATTTCTAATACTTGCAAAACGATACACTATCGACTGCCGTAATAGATGTCAATTCTCCTTCAAACTCGTACTCGTCGCTAAGTGTAACGTCTTGACGGACAACATGCACTGCCTGGCGAGTGGCTCGGCGCTAGCAGTATAGCTGGACGGTACAGTATGGCCTCGTTACTGTAGTGTATATTTTTTAAAGCACATTGTCACATTTCCCATTACTTAAACCTTTATCGAATATTGTAGCGTGATAAAATAGTGATAAAACTCTCGAACTCATAAAAATATGAATGTCCCCTCCCCGTTTGTTTGATAGACGAAGCCAGGTTGGACCGATGCTATAGTTTTTCTATCACTATAGAAAAACTATATATTTTTGGCCGAAGAAAATGAAAAGTAATGAAATATATAGCAAATAACCTTACCACATTATCCCTTGAATCTTATCTTGCTTCCCGTCTGCAAATAATCTCACTTGTTCCCTGTTATTTGCAACTAAGTCGAGAAGACTTTCGTATCCGATGTGACTGTACCGTGTACATCACTCCCCGCTATGAGTAAATCCTAAAGGCAGCCATAGGATTTATCTTCATCGGGTCAGGGGCTCCAAGTGTGCTACCTTCTAAAGTTTTTCACTTTCTGAAGAAAAAAACTTATGCGCCACATTCCTACATCTCTTGGCAATGGCATGGAAAGGGGACCCAAGACACATTCAATCATTGGTTGCCACAGTGCCACTGTCTAAACTTGGGGTGCGCCACATCCTGTAACATTTTTTGGGGTAATGTAGAGGGTCCAGTGCCACGCAGGTGCCACAGTACCATGGTCCCGAATGTTGGGGGAGGGTGTGCCACTATTGCAAACTTTCCAGGATTCAAATGGCTCAGGGGTCACATTTTAACTTTTTGGGTTAGCTAGGGGGTCCAGCGCCACCCCACCACGGTCCCAAATGGTTTTGAGTGGTGGGAGTTTGCGCCACAATTGCAAGCTTACCAGGCGAGCAAAGGGCTCAGGCGACAATTTTTAATTTTTGGGGGTATGTTAGGGGTGCCGCGACACTACACCACAGTCCCAAATGTTGGGGTGCACTACACTTTTTTTATTGGGGGGGGGGGGTTGTAAGTGAGGGGGAGGCGCCACCACGCGTTTGGGAGTCGCGCCACATTTATTTACATTTTTATGGTAAGCTAGGGGACCACACCACATTTTGAACATTTCAAGTAAACTAGGGGGCTTTGCCACACGCCATAGACCAAAATTCGGTGCACCACATTCTAAAGGTAAGCTAGGGGGCCTTTCCCATATTTTGCCATATTTTTGGGTGAGTTAGGGGGCTTTGTCACACGCGCCACTGCCCCAAATTAAAGTGTTACTTAGAGGTTATTACCCAATATCGCCTGTTCCTGTGTCGTATCAGCATGAGTGTCATTTGTGCTGCGTCAGACACGAGACGAAGTCGAGTGTCTGTCGCAGCACAAATGACACGAATGCTGATACCACACAAGGAACAGGCGATATTGGGTAATAACCGATTTATCATATACCCATGCCCATAATTTTTGGGAATTTTTACTAATAGAACGAAAAACCTTTAATTTTGAGGCTTTACTTTGTTACGCCTTGCGCATAAATATCAGAATGTTTATGTGAACAGGCTTCATTCATAAAGTATATACGACGAAGATGTCAACATCACGCGCGACATCGTCCATATCTCAATGAAACCCAAGAAGAAAGACACCGGGATACAAAAATCGTCATACAGAAGGAACATTTTAAGGTGCAATATGCTATTACAACTGTAACCGATCAAAAACTGCTCAGCTTTAAATCTATCCTGATTTCGATCGTCGTACGGCACGGAGCTCGCGCAGAGGGTGGACGCCATTTTGTTAGTTTACCTTTAGAGTTGCCATGTCAACAGTCGTCGCGCGCGCGACATCGTTGTCACGCCACGCGCTCACTACCTGTTTGGTGGAGACCGTGCACAGTGCCGGCGCCGTGCGAACGGCAGAATGTTTGCTAGAACTTGACCAAGAAACATACCATGGGAAAACATTTCAAGACTCAACGTGATATTTCCGTATTTTGCAACCAGAAATACCCGTGTTCCTCGAAGCCCTTCAAGTTTTTACGTCGGCGACATCGCTTCGCAGGCTGGGAGCGGCAGCCATTTTGTTGTTTACGTTGTTTACCAACAAACTGCTAATGTAGTTCGGGAAAACTCTAAAACTGATGACGTTCATCGTGCATATCTCGACGTTTACCGTGAAATATCACGGCTGATATTTTACGTTGAACGTCACTAGGATGTAGCAATATGGGCATGGGTATATGATAATGTTCCAACATATAGGCCTACTGCTTTCGTAGCTGAATAGCTACTACATATGGCAAAGTCGGCTGTTGTGATGATCCAACTATAATAACTGCAATAGCTGAATAGCTGCTGATTATTACGACTGTCGAGGCTGTCAACCCTCGTGGCTGAATAGCTGATAAAATATCTCAAAGTTGGCCTTTTTGTGCAATCCAGCAATCCCGCACCTTTATGGAATCCAAATCACTGAAAAACCAAACCCATTCGGCGGGATGCATACATTTTATTGGAAAGTAATGAGGTCTCCCCGGCCCCGGGTATTGATACTACATTGAATAAAAGTATTTTGTGTGTTTGAATGCAAGTGAGAGCTGTTGACGGACCGCACCTTCAAAGTGATAAATAGACTAGACCAAAGATTGTAAAAGAGGTCAGAGGTATTCAAAGTCGTCGACCTTCGCGATGTATTGTCTGATAGGCTTGAAATGCAACGATGTTTGACGGCATAAACGGGCGTGACACAATATACAGACAGTCGTCGTCTTAAAGAAAGGAACCGAAAACCTCGGAAGCCGACAATATGGCTCTTTTCAACACATTTTCTCTGATTTGTTGTGTCGTAGCAATATCAATACAGCCAACTTGGGAACATCCTCAGTGTTTGGATTTTTACGCACCGTTCGATGCAAGCCAAGATCTAAGTTTTTGCAGAGATTACTCCGACTTTGGCTGTTGTACGACAGCTCGGGACAGCGAACTCGAGTCGGACTACCAAGAGATCATTGCTCAGATAAGTGCTCTTTCGATTGAGTGCAAGAATTATACACGGGAAATTCTTTGTACAGAATGTTCGCCTTATGCAGCCCACATTTTTGGAGCTGAAGAGACGTCGTTTATAGCCTCTTTTCCAGGTCTATGTACAAGCTACTGCTTAGATTTCGCCCAGGAGTGCACACAGGTAGTTAACATTCTTACCACAGATGGACGATTAACCTCTTTACTACAGGAATCCGCAAGTCGCTTTTGCGATGCCGTTGCGGCTGTCGATATGGACTATTGTCAGCCTGATGTCATGTATAACGAAGAACTAAACCAGGAGATAACAGTGGCTGTGAGTGACTCCCATGGTTGTCTTTGTGTTGAGGAATTCGCTCGTGGACTGCGAAACCCGATCGCTGCCGTTCATGCTGGCGACGGCAGCCATAGATTTTTCATTGCTGAACAAAGGGGCAAGGTTTACGTATATTTCATGAACGGAACAAAAGTCCTTGAACCTTTTCTGGACTTAGAAGACACTGTGTTGACCAGCACAAGGCGAGGAGACGAACGTGGGTTACTAGGAATTGCTTTTCATCCGAAGTATAAGGACAACGGAAGATTTTTCATTTTCTATTCTGTACTGTCTGATGGTACCCAGCTAAGTAGAGTAAGCGAAATGAGAGTACTAACCACAGACGCTAACAAGGCAGACCCCCACTACGAACGCATTCTTTTAGAAGATGACGAACCCAGAGCAAACCATAACGGAGGTCAACTTATGTTCGGAGACGATGGTTACCTGTACGTTACACTCGGTGATGGCGGTGGGAGAGGAGACGCCTTTGGTGAAATAGGCAACGGTCAAAATTTGTGAGTCAAATTACAGTCCTTTGAGGGACTGTGATCAAATGAAAATAATTTGAAATACTGATCAATGTGCCTAGTCTTGAACAAATCGAACGATTTTGGACAATTGTGTGGTGATAAAGAGTGACAGAAATGCATGCGTGTACTATTATTATGATGGCTTTGAGATCATGTGCGGGTTATTGACAGTAAAGGTGTCAATTGTGACTTTCCCTTCTTTTAGTAGTCCAATCAATAAAACAACTATTTGCTTTTCAGCTCGAATAGTTATCCCAAACAAGTTCATATCAGTGCTGTTGACTTAAAGGTGGACTAGAAATGGATAGTCTAAGAAATATTTTATTGACGTCATAATTATAACATTGAAAACCTGAAACTTGTAATTAAAATGACAAAATAACATTTAAATTACATGCACAGCATTCACTATTGTGTTTATTGTTGTTTATCAATATCAAGCCTCGTCATTGAGAAACCAGTCATATTTTCAGACTTGTGGTAAAGGGATTGACTTTCCACACAAAGCGTAATCAAAGGAGTGTGATAAATTGTTAGGTAAAGGTCCCTGGTCAGGTCAACATGTCACACTTGTTTTCCTCCGCGATAGGATTAAACCTATATATGGCTTAATCCTACCTAATTAGATTGTTTCCACGAGTAAATATTGACGTCACACAACCATAGACAGCAGTTTCCTCTATACTGCCCATGACACAACCAACGCAATCGTGTTGTCACTGTTCTAATCTCCTCCAATTTCTTCACGATGTACTCTTCTTTGAAATATTCAGTTCAGAGAAACATCTTCAGATGTTATTGTTGTTGCGGTAATTGTTGATGTTGTTGTTATTGTTGTTGTTGTTGTTGTTCTTGGGGCTTCGGAGGAGCTTCTAGTCGAAATACTCAAAATAGTATAAATGAGGTCCGCGTCTATAGAAAAGTGCAAATTATGACAGGGGTTTATTTTTCCGGTTTTCAAATAAAAATATTTCACTATATGTGAAGACTTAAGATTTATTGTCAACTGTTATGAACCTAATTCCGAGATATGGGCCTTTTACACAAGCATTACCCATAACGCACAAGTTGATTGATAAAATTGCATTTGTCCTTTATCACAACTAAGTTGATAGAACTGAGAGGACGACTTACCCCTAGCCATGGGCATTTTTCGTTTGGCTTGCTCAGAGGTACTCGGATTCTTCAAGGTGGTGACTGCAAGAGACATTGAGAGTTTGTTGGTGCTTCACGTAGGATATATTTTAGGAGGACAAGTTAACACTGGCCATCGCCCACGATACAGCCTTTTCCATGTCTAGGCATAGGTTTGCCTCGGTGAAGAGCGGGAGCGATGATCGTCGTTCGTCAGTCTTATTTTCGAAGAACATTGTTTTAAACAATACCGGAAGACGGGGTGGTTTCTGTCATACCGTACTCTTAAGATATTAATTGAAGATAAAATATTCTTTCAACCATTTACAAATCCGCTAAAAGATGAAAGACTGTGAATAACGTATTACATTACAGTAGCAAGGTTTACATGATGTTTGGTCAACGACCGCCTAGTGTTTAATCCTTGTGGAATGATTTAATCTTGTGGGAACCGAAGTTTGTCTTCATTGACTACACGGCAACTTGCTTCGAGATTTGCAAATGTGATACGTAGATTTCTACGGATGATCAAAACCACATGTCTTTCAACTAAATGAACGAAGTTGGATTTCTCGACGTTTTCTTATAAAGATATTTTAATAAGAAAAAATTCAGCGCGATTGTTAAAAACTTAAGATTAGATATCTGATTATCACCTCCATATTGCATGCTTATCATTTATGCGAGATTTAACAGCAGAACTGCAGCGAATACTTCGTTACTTTCTTGTTTTGTATCTTCTGATTCGCGTGATTTTGTGAATTTGAACTCCCAAGTAAATATAATAAACATAATAGGGTAATTTCCATTGTTTAAGAACTTATCTGATGTAGATAGTTTGTATCATTGTTTTCAGAAATATACAATGGCAGTTAACTTAAATAATACTTTTATCACAGTTTCTCTTAACATTGGTAAAACATATTTAGATTACTGAATGATTGATTCATCTGGCGTACTTTAAGTTTCTGAAGAAGTTACATTTACAGAAAACATATTTAATGTTGATTGGGCCTATACTGAAATCAGCCTGATCAGTCAAACCATAGTTCATGCTCCCTGATCAGCTTTTCTGCGACTGTACTTGCGAATATCGCTAAATGTTGTCAACAAGTAGGTAGTTTTACAACGGAAATAAATTTATAATTCCACAAGTTCACGAGATAGACTGTATAATGCTAAATAACAATAATAACAAGTGTTAAAGCAACGTCCCTATGGTAAAAGGCAGCTAGCAGTTAAAAAAATTGCACAAAACTCAAAGCGCACGTGTTAGATGTCTATGAGTAGTTCTGTTGGTACCTTTAGGTAGCTGTATTAATGCCTGTAAGTACCTCCATTGATGCCTTTAAGTAGCTCTATTGATGCCTGTAGGTAGCATCGTTGATTCCTGTAGGTGGCTGTATCGATACCTTTAGGTATAGCTTGATTGATGCCTGTAAGTAGCATCGTTGATTCCTGTAGGTGGCTGTATTGATACCTTTAGGTATAGCTTGATTGATGCCTGTAGGTAGCATCGTTGATTCCTGTAGGTGGCTGTATTGATACCTCTAGGTACAGCTCTTTTGATGCCTGTGGGTAGTTCTGTTGATCCATATAGGTGGCCTTTTTTGATGTCTATAGCTATATTTCTTGATGCCTATACTTTGTTCCGTTGATGCCTGTAAGTAGCTCTATTGATGCCTGTAGGTAGCTCTATAGATGCCTGTAGGTAGCTCTATAGATGCCTGTAGGTAGCTCTATTGATCCATATAGGTGGTTTTTTATGTCTATAGCTATATCTCTTGATGCCTGTAGGCAGTTCTGTTGATGCCTGTAGGTAGCTCTATAGATGCCTGTAGATACCTTACAGATTTCTATTGGTAGTTCTGATGATGCATATAGGTTGCTGTGTTAATGCCAATATGGGTAGCTCAGTTGATATTTATTGGTAACTTATTGATGCATAAAGGGTAACTCTATTGATGCCAGTAGGTACCTCTAGTGATATCTATTGCATGCTTAAATTCAAAATTAATGGAACGTTATCTTAATCGGCAAAATTATTTTAAATATATTTAAATTTATTGCAGGCAAACTCTTCATGGTTCTATTTTGCGAATAGACGTCGACAGAGAGGAGAATGACCTCCTCTATGGGATTCCACCAGATAATCCATTCGTTCATGTTCCCAATGCACGGAATGAAACCTATGCCTATGGTACACGTAATACATGGCGCTGTTCAGTAGATCGTGGAGACCCAGATACTGGAGAAGGGAAGGGCAGAATATTCTGTGGGGACGTTGGTCAGAATCTCTATGAAGAAATTAATATTATTGTCAGTGGGGGTAACTATGGATGGAGAGGAAAAGAAGGTTATAGCTGCTATGACCAGAACATGTGCAATAGTGCTTTTCTTGGTAAGGTTTCATATGGTCTGTTTTAGAAAGCTATATGCATCCTGTGTTCGTTCTATGGCCTGTTTTGGAGAGCAATAGGCATACTGTGTCCTATGACCTTGCCTGAAAAAGTCTTCTACGGCCTACTTTGGAAGGTACGACGGCCCCTGTGATCTATGAATACTGTTCAGTGTCCACACATCTCATAGACGGAAATTCCTCATATGCTAAGACATGAACAAAGAGTTAATAGACTAAGTATTATTGGGCTTGGGCCGGGAGACTCCAAAATTTCTTAAGGCTGCGCTCACAAATAACCGTTGGGGGGAGGGCTGGAGGAATCGCGATTGAAATCTTATTGTTTTCAGACCCCTCCCCCTCAGTACCCAAAAACATTTCTCAAATTCCCCCGTCTATATGATCAAAATTTGTCAAGTCCCCCACCCCAATTATCATATAGCCGCATTCTTATTAGAGATGCACGCAAAGACAAAATATAAACATGTATTGGGCAGTTCTACTCGCAGATATTCAACACCACCTGTTTTTTCGAGATAAAAGTCATGAAATGTGACAAAATGGTTCTAGATTTTGTTTAATTATAACTGACGTTAGAACAATTGGATGACATTAATATGTTATTCAGTTTATATTGACTTACCTGACAAACTTTGGAATTGGACAATGTAAAGGTAAAAAGGGAACTAACATATTTTCTGGTCCCCCTATAGGCAGTGCAAAACTTTCAAGCCCCCTCCACAACCCCATAAATTTTTGAATTCCCCTCAATTCCTCCAGCCCCCTCCCCACCGCTTTTTGTGAATGCAGCCTAAGGCGTTTTCTTCTTTGAATGACATGGCTCATTTTCCAACGTTTTTATTTAGTCTGATGTATACTGACTTTTCAGGCACTCTTTTAACCTTTGGAGGTTGTTTAAAGTGACAAATTGATTCAAATCTTTGCTGTCTCACTAACAAGGCCATACTGCATTAAAGAAGAATGCGTCTTGGGATAAATATTCAAACTCCCAAAATTTCACAATACTATTTTGTCTATAACTTATGGAGCTCATTTTAAAACTTATGGATTTCACAGACTTATTTTTCTCAAAGTCGAAAATTGTATTTTTCCGAGTAGAGTTAACACAGGCATTGTGGCTATTTTGAATTCCAAATGTCGAGAAATGTTTGGTAATTTGTTTTTCTAGTATTAAATTTTGAACAGTGTTCCCTGATTTGTATTCTTGATTTCGAAAGGGAATGCAATAAAATTTCCTCACAAAAAGTTTGAGCAAAAGTTTAATACTTTCACTTTTGAGGTGCGTAATAGCTAAATGTGCCATAACGAGCACCGTGCATATTTGCCAGTGTGAATAGTTCTCGTAAAAAGAATAAATATTTACACTTGTTTCTCTAGGCGATGACGTTCTTCCAATCCATGTCTACGATCGCTCAGTCGGTAAATGTGTGATTGGTGGCTACGTCTACCGTGGATGTCAGTCACCAAATCTGCAGGGACTTTATATTTTCGGTGACTTCTACAATGGGTATGTCAGATTTAAATAATGATTATAAGGACTCGCGAGGTAGTTTACTTTGATTGAGATGACCGAATCTGACAATTCATTGCGCTGCAACACCTAATCAAACTGCTAATAGTATTGTTTGTAACTTTGAATATTTTAGCGGTACGCCAACGGTCTCTCCACTAGATGACTAGATGTCACCAAAAATATTAACTGAATCGCGACGAATAGCTTAAATGTTGTGCGGTAGTTCGTCGTTTGCCAACTCGCAATGTTGTTGATAGACAGAAGCAGCCAAGCGGTCATGAAATCATTCATTTCTGATCCCTGACATTTTTTGTAGTAGTAACACCAGGGTAGAAACAGAACACTATGATGTACGTCTGGTTGAAATAGGATCTCGGTGACATCTTCTCAGTGAGTCAAATCTTACAAGATACTATTCTTACATGTATTTCAGAAAGTTATTCAAGTTGACAGAGAATCCTGAGACCGGTGCATGGGAAAGTGAAAGGCTGTGTATGGGAGATTCCAGTATTTGTAACAGTGGACTCACCGGAATTTATCCAACCAAAATACTTTCTTTCGGCGAAGATGAATCGGGTAAGATGACATTTTCTTTAAGGAACATTTTCAACACCACGAAAGTACATCTTTAAATGCACCGCGCAAGAGAGGGTTCCTGTTATTAAGTACCACCAATTACCATTCACAGACTTTTTCGTGATATATCGTTTGTTATACCAAGTGAGCCTGACCAAGTTACCTGAAGCTGACTACCGACTTTTAACTTTAAACGGTGTCCATGAGTTTATACATTTTCTTATGTTTCCAATTTCAGGTGAATTATACATATTATCCACCAACAGTGAACGCACTAACAACAATGGAGGCAAAGTTATGAAAATCGTCGACCCAGGAAGGTAACGCACTTTAATTTTTAGCTCACGTGTTTACACACGTGAGCTAACGTCATAGCGATGTCTTTCTGTCTGCCTGTCCGTGTGTGTGTGTGTGTGTGTGTGTGTGTGTGTTTATGTGTCTACACGATAAGTCAAGACCGTCTGAACGGAGATGTGATAGATAGGTACCATATGCTCATGGCAAGAACTGATTAGATTTTGGTTAGTGTGGCTTGCATATTAAAGAAGTTATGAAATATCATTTTTTTCATATAATGGTTTCCTATGGAAACATGAGATATCTGACTGTTTAGTGAAGCATTTAGTAGTTAGAAGTTAATTAAGGGTTCATTTGCATATTAAATGAACTTTGTAATTATTTTATTTTTTATTTTTTTATTAAGATTTATCTAACGTAGCTTTTTCTTTTGCTCGTTGTGTAATTTGTGTAGTGTGTTATGGTGGACTGACTTTGTATAGGTGTTTTGCAACTGTTTTGGTCACCCAATCCTATGTAGCCCCCATTTTTAGATTACGTCAGATAAATCTTAACAAAGAAATGAAAATGAAAATAATTACAAAGTTCATTTAATATGCAAATGAACCCTTAATTAACTTCTAACTACTAAATGCTTCACTAAACAGTCAGAAATCTCTCGGATCAGTATCACTATGGACACAGACGACATCGACACAGAAAATAACAACATTCAGAGAAAAGTTACAAAAGAAGCAGACCCATTTTGTCTGATAACAGCCAAATATGATAGGGTATAAGTTACTAAATTGTACCTAGACCTAAACGATGTTTCCGCGTGTCTTAAGATCTTATTATGCATGTAATCTTGACTGTACCATTCAACAGAGTAAGCTCTACTTTGATTCTTACAATCACCACTATTCACAAACCACAACAAAATCGTCCCAATTCCATCGAATATTGATTATTTCAAACAAAATAACTAAATTTCTTTGATTTGCTTCATTATGAAATGAACTAGACTGACATATGGTAACAAAGAACGACAAATAAACCTTAGAATGAACAATAACGTTAATTTTGTTTCCTTTTACCTCTGTATCAACTCTTCCTTTTTTGCAATGTCGTATTCAATGTTCTAATTATAAACTCAGAAGTAAACCGAGGACACATTTGTCTAAATTCATTCATCTTATCTATCTATTTACCTATTTACATCTCCATCATCTATATCAAGACCGATAGTCAAGGCTTACTATGAAGTTACTTTGAAACGAATATACTTACGAGTCTTCGAATTTTGACAGGGTCACGGCGGGTAAAGGTAAAACAATACACCAGTTCCGACAATACACGAGGAGGGTCCGACTTCAGTTATTCCAAGTGATCTTTGTTCATCCACTATTTATCAAGTGTTTTGTTCGTCCACTAATTTAGAAAAATTAACGGCCAGAATCGTTTTTTTTTCGCCAGACGCGGAGATCCCGAGAAATGTGGTAAAAGATTAAATGACAATGATCTTATGGTCTCGACTGAAAACGTCACGCCTACACATTCAGGTTAGTAATATTTTAGAAGTGCAACACGATGCACATCATTTTAATCAGATGAATTCTTGCCTTTTAGGAAGTATCGTCTGCTACACGAGTAGGTGGCAGATATTTGTTAGTAAACGCCTAGTTTTGGTCTCGTCATAATAACATGACTTATACACTGACATGTAGTTTCCCAATCTTCTTCCAACACAAAAACGATGTCTAAAACACTTAAACGTCACATTTAACCTTTTCCTTTGTAGTTGATAACAATTGCATTGTAATGCACTCTCTCTCAATTAGAAAGCACTTGGAAAACATGATGTAAGCCCATTCCTTCCGATATAACTCTCACAAATATACAGACCTTTCTCAAAACTTAGATCTTCTTTCCGGAACTATTAAACATGATGTGTAGAGTTGTATTTTAGATTGACCAAGTTGTGCATACCGATGTAAATCTAATTTAATGGAAATGTTCATATGCTACATTTGCTCGGTTTTTAGCTGGTTTTTAATGCGTCGACTTTGTACTCGAACGCATACAACTTTGCTGGTAAGACTGCTACAGACATTTGAAAGCCTTCATATTTCTATCGGCGAAATTGAAAACCGATATTGATTCACTGATAAGCGACCACTTCAGTGCCAGTGATAACGAAAGACAGTATGCTTTGTGCTATTTAACATTTAACACGATTGGAACTGAATTTGGGAGAATTTGATCTTTGTGTTGTTAAAATTTCTCAACAGTATTAGGTGCCCTGTAGCTTAAAGTTGCAATATTATAAGTGAATTGCAAGAAAAGAAAAGTAGATGAGCTTACATTTGCAGATTAAATCAACATTATTTCACCATCTAATTATCCCAAATAAGTTGCAATCATGTTAAAAAATCTTTTTAACTTTAATATTGAGGATTATTCGGCGATTTGCTCATGAAGTCTACTGCTAACCAGTTCAAATGGCTATGGATCGAAAGAAGTCACTGTTGCAATGCAAATGGCAAGCTATTCCACACTTTAAATTTAATTGTAGTGACAACAACATCGTCGGCCACAACGACTGAAATGTCACAAACTACAGCACCAGAAACATCACAGATCCAATCGACACAAAATTTACAAACAACAGCAGCGACGTCAAAGGTTACACCGACCGATAAACAGACGTTGAAAACGACCAAGGAGGTACAAGTCAGTACATCTGAACTGTTACAAACCGCAGCTTCAGGACCATCACGGGTCACCACAGCCTTACCGTCACCAGTAACACTGGCATCCTTATTCAAAACGGCAGAAGAAGCAGTCTCTACGTTGACTCAAAACTCACTTTCCAAAACCACTGAAATGCCTCAAACTACAGCTACCGAAGAATCTGAAGTGACAACCGCAAAGAAGTCGACAGTCATAACGAGTACGGAATCTTACGCCACATCGAAAGAAACATCAGAAATTGAAACGATTGACAGAAAACCTTCCACCCGTGCAGGTTGGTAAAACGGCACTCTGCTTTCGCAGGTCAAGAACAGAGAGGCTTTGAGTGGGGTATGAATTGAGAAACGGCGCTTTTATCATGGGGGCATTGTACGACGCACACAAACAAAGAACAAAGACAAAAATGGCATGAGTCAACCACCACAACATACTCTCATAAAACTACACACAATCTTTTCTGCGACATCCTTTTATGGAAATTAATGACTCGTTTTATAGAGCGGAACGTTGTATTCAGGGCATTAATTGTTTAAGAACCCTGTACTTTTGTCCATTCCAAATCAATGCTCTGGAGGAGGTCGCCAAATGTGTCGGGCTTTACTCATTTAGATTTCAAAAATGTCGATTCACCGGTTGAACTCACTTGAAACTTTAATATTTCAATCGTCAAGACCGCATACGTGTACAATAGCTTCGCAGACATCGAAGAACAAGGCGTAAATTTCTCTTCGGCGTGTTTTTTATCGTTCTCAGCTTTTCAGTTAAAACGCCGGTGTCCTTCGAATGAAACATTGATAAAAACTGTTAGGAACTCAAAAGTAGCTTTGTTTGTATATAGATGAAATGGTCACATATCAAGCTTGTTTTTACTATTTGTTAGAGTATCCAACAATGGAGTTCAAAGCTCTATAACTAATTGATATTGTCTTTCAGTTTTGTCAAAACCTAAGGGCTAAGAAACTTTTAGAAGTATTCAAGTATTTCAGTGCACACAATGAATAATTTCCACACTTTAAATTTAATTGTAGTGACAACAACATCACTGGCCACAACGACTGAAATGTCACAAACTACAGCACCAGAAACATCACAGATCCAATCGACACAAAATTTACAAACAACAGCAGCGACGTCAAAGGTTACACCGACCGATAAACAGACGTTGAAAACGACCAAGGAGGTACAAGTCAGTACATCTGAACTTCTACAAACCGCAGCTTCAGGACCATCACGGGTCACCACAGCCTTACCGTCACCAGTAACACTGGCATCCTTATTCAAAACGGCAGAAGAAACAGTCTCTACGTTGACTCAAAACTCACTTTCCAAAACCACTGAAACTCTTCAAACTACAGCGACCGAAAAATCTGAGGTTTCAACTCAAAAGAAGTCGACAACCACAGTTGAATTGAATCATGTGTCGACGCAAAAACTAACAAATAAAACGACCAATATGCCACAAACTACCGCCGTTTTAGAAAAACATACGAGATCGTTCCCAACAGAAGAGGAAAGAAATACTAAAACCCAACACCTTAGGCACACATGGTTTTCTGACAGTGAACCATCGCAGCCCAACGTGACGGAAGTCCAAACGACTGGAAAACCAAACATCAGTGAGACCGACATAACCCCAGACAGCACAAACGATGTACGGGACACTACAAATCCCGATGCCTTTCGTAAGTCAAAAACCAAGATTTTGAAATTCAGTGTTTTTTCCTCTCTGTTCAAACTGTACACGTCATTGTTTACAGTGTCCAAGACCCACACTGCGTCTAGTGGCTTTACGATACTGGTGTGCTCCGATCTATGCTTCTTTTTTAAATAAACTAATGAACTGTAACAAGTGTTGCACGACATGCTTGCAATAACTCTTGCACTCTTTAATCGAGGACTATCGAAAACACCTCCGTCTATGTTAGGTTTGATAACGTTTGAGCATGTGGAAACTGAAATAGACAGACTTAGTCGATGTCTTTAGAGGTCAAAATAATTGACTACTTCCGTACTTACGAAAACAATGTACAAAATTTCAAAACGTAGTATTTAGTAGTATTTAAGAGTGTACCAAACGTGCTAATAAGACAATAATTTCAAACTATTTGACTTCTGGCAAGCATTTTAAGAACAAAAAATGTGATAAAAAGTAAATGAAACGAGTTGTTGTGAAGATATTTCAGACCTTATTGTCACTCTTTGTCAATCAATCACATGAAATTATTTCTTTCATGGTAATCGCATGTTTGAAATCCTCATTTGTTTTCTCCACAGGTGTCAGTGGTACCACTTGGACATCAGTATCCCTCATCACCGTCAGTACATGTATCACCCTAAATGTTATCATGAATTGGCTGCGTTGGCTCTCTTTTCCTTGAATTGAACTTAGATGTGAAGATATAAATGAAAACAAATGTAAACATCTGCTTTAAGTTTACAGAGATGGAAACGATTTGTTCATTGTATTCAACGACAGTAAGATTGACACGTTGACGTTTCATGGTGAATCGACTCTTTGTTGTTAAGGTAGTATGCACCTCGAAAGTGAAAGACTTAAACTTTTGCTCTAACTTTCCTAAAGGAATCGTTCAATCATTCTCTTTCAAAATCAAGATTAAAAATAGAGGGTCACCGTGCAAATTTTGGTACTAGAGAAACAAATTACCAAAGATTTACCGATATTGGAAATTCAAAATGGCCGCCATCCCTTTGTTAACTCTATGGAGAAAAATACTATTTTTGAATTTCGAAAAACTAAGCCGGCGAAAAGTTTTCTTTTACCAAGAGCTTTAAAATGAACTCCCACATGTGGTATATCAGAAGAGATTTGTAAAAGTTTGAGAGTCCAAATGTCTGTCCCCGAGGTGCGTTCTACCTTAAATTCCAGATTTGAACTACACTCTCCAGATATGATCTACTCTCTCCAGGTTTGAGCAACGCTCTGCAGATTTGAGCAACGCTCTGCAGATTTGAGCAACGCTCTGCATATTTGAGCTATGTGATTTTTATTCTTCATATTTGAACTTTGCTCTCCAGATTTGAGCGTAAAGTTGGTGCATCCCCATCCCCGTCCTCAGCTTCTGGGGCAATGCGAAAATTATCTGTTTTTACTCAGCAGCATCA
The DNA here is from genome assembly GCF_041260155.1 of Ptychodera flava. NCBI lineage: Eukaryota > Metazoa > Hemichordata > Enteropneusta > Ptychoderidae > Ptychodera > Ptychodera flava. Next base: position 25,957,614 of record NC_091941.1, read on the forward strand.
GCTTCACAGGCGTAAGATCCGACTATGGCCGACTGCGTCCGATTGAATGGTCATGGTAGCGATTTTAAAAGCACTTCACAGTTACCAGGACACAAATAAACACTGCCACCGATCATGGACTGAAAATGACAACCACTGCTGCAATATGGGTCTTTTTATGGGATATTCTTGTGAGAAAATATTACTTGTGAACAAATTTTACAAATCAAAAGAAAATTCCGAAATATTATTGTTGTTTCTTCAAGTTTTGAGTGAATTTTATCATTTATATCTCATCGGGTAGAGTCACATCGGTGTTCTTCGGACACGACGCTGAAGCTGACGCTGAGTAGCGTCGTTTTCAGCGTCAGCTACAAAGGTCATTTGTGGCTGAAGACTAGGATGACGCCAACATTACGCTCGTTCAAATCTGGAGCGCGTAGGTCAAACTGGAGAGCGTAGCTAAAATCTTAAGAAGGAAAGTACAATCTGCAGATTGTAGGTCAAGTCTTGAGATCGTGACTCAAATCTGTAGAGCGCAACTCAAAGCTGACGAAGGAAATTACATTCCGAAGAGGGATATTATCGATTTTCGGCCACGGTACTTTTACTCCCGATTCAAATTGCGTTATATGTGTGTGTGTATGAAATATATACATATATGGCACTCACACACACACACACACACACACACACACACACACACACACATATATATATATATATATATATATATATATATATGTTTTTTTTAATGAGATGCGCTGAGGCTGCACTCAATGTTTTTGTCTGTCCCATATTTCTTCGATTTTCGCGTGTTTAGTGCTACATTTTTGATTTCTTTCGGTGGATACCTATTCGTGAATGTTTGGTGACTAGCACTGCTCATCTAAGAAGTTTCTCAGCTGATTGTCGTCTTCTTGTGCATCGAATTTTTTTTTGCATGTTGCCGTTGCCTTGTTCAACAGGGTCGCCATTGCTTCAGTCATGCCGTCATTAGCGTCATTAGTATACACTGCTTCCACCTTGATGAACATTAATACAACAATACCTCATTATCAAGGGTGAATTCCACCACATGGAAGAGCTTGAAGGAGTTTAATATATGCAAGACGCCAAATACTAAGAGGGGCTGCATAGCTGGCAGATTGAAGCAACGGCCAATCAAAACTATTCCTACACCTCACCATCTGTTCAATCATCATAGACTTGCCAACTGTTACATCCATCGTCATATGTCAACTAAATTTCTCAACGTACCCCTGAAGAGCAGTTTGACGAGGAAACGAGAGCCTGCAGATGAGGCTATAAGTCACTTCAGTGTTCATTTGTGAACTATCAATCAATCAATAACAAATCCAGTGTCATCAATGAATACCTACTTGAGCATAATCTTGATAATTTTGATCTTGGCCTAGACATGGCTGAAAGATGACGGAACTGCTGCTGCAGTTATCACTGAGTCTTTACCACCTGGGTACAACATTTTCAGTGTTCCTCGGAAAAGTCGCGGTGGAGGTGTTGCTGTCATTTATAGATCATCGATGTCTTTGCTGCAGTGTCGGACGACTGACTCTTTTCAAACTATGGAAACAGCTACAGATAAAATTGCTACCCCTTCGTCCCACGGCAAATAAATAGCAGTTTATCGACCTCCTCCGAGTAAATCAAATGGACTTACTATGAACAGTTTCATCGATGATCTTACAAACCTCTTGTCTAGCCATTTGCGGAGAGTTCACCACTGGTTATTGTTGGTGATTTTAATATTCATGTTGATGACCCTAGATGCCTGAACGCCGTTAGATTTGCTGACATTTTAGACACCTTTTCTATGAGCCAACTTGTAGCTAGTCCTACTCATCGGTCTGGTCATAATGAGATGGTTAAGTTGGATGGCGCCCTCTCTGGTAGTTAAGGAACAGGGGAATGCTGGGTAGACTGGAGTGAGGTGGCCATGTTGTTTTTAGGTTGTGTTAGCTCTCTGTATCGTGTCAGGACGTGTCATATTATTAAAGCATAATTTGGAAATACCAATCCAGTGCCTCTGAGAGGTTTCAATACTATTGATCATGTCATCACATGCATTGTGGATAAAGTCATCTCTGATGTCCGAGTAGAGCAAATCCACTCTATTTCCGATTACCCATTGTTTTTCTCGATGGATACTGCTGTGACTCGCATGACGGCATTAAAACGTATTAACACAAGAAGTTTGAAATCTTTCTCTGCTTAAATCTTCGCATCCGAACTTTCATGTGCCCTTTCCCAATGCAATCAGAGGGTTGAAGCCGTCGATGAAACAGCCAAGCTAAATTTAATTAACACTATCATTCGTGACACATTTGACCATCATGTTCCTCAGCGAATACGAGTCGTTCCAAATGGCCAAACTGTCCCATGGATCACGACTTCAATCATCGAAGCGAGGAAAGCTAGGATGAGAGCTGAGAAAACCTGGAGAAAGTCACAATTAGAAATTCATCGTCAGATTTATAGAGAACTTCGAACAAAGGTTGTACAATTGGTTAAAACCGCCAAGAAATGTCACTTTGCTGGCCTGGTTGAAAACTGCTCCGGTGATCAGAAGAAGCTCTTACAGATAGTCACCAGTCTATTTGGACAACATTCAAACTCATCCACCTTGCCTGACTATAATGACTCTGTTGAACTGGCTGATCGGTTTGTTCGGTTCTTCATAAACCGTGTACAATCGCTCATCCTTGATATTGCTTCAACGATTGGTAATGTTACTATCCATTTTGTACACCTGTTTTTGCTTCAGGACCTGGGTGTCGCCTGGCTTCATTTCAGCTCACTACTGTTGATGAGGTTGATGAGATTATTCGCTCTTCACCCTCATCCTCCTGCTGTCTTGATCCTATTCCCACCAGGATCCTGAAGGATAAGCATGTCCTTACTATTCTTTTACCATTGATTACAGATATTTTTAATAACTCTTACAATCTGGCTTTGTACCATCCGAATTAAAAGATGCAGTCGTAAACCTCTTTTGAAGAAACCTTCACTAGATCATAACACTCTTAAGAATTATCGCCCGATTTCAAATCTCCCATTCCTACCAAAGGTTCTCGAACGCATTGTCGCTCGTAGACTTAAAGCTCATATTGTCTCAAATTCTTTAGATGAACCCTTACAATCGGCTTATAAACAAGGACACTCTACTGAAACAGCTTTATTAAAGGTCACTAACGATATTTTATGTGCACTTGATTATAAGCAGGATGTATTTTTAGTTATGTTAGATCTTTCTGCCGCCTTTGATACGGTTAATCATGAAATTTTGTTAGAGCGTTTGCACCATCGTTTCCGTGTCTCTGATATTGCTTTGATGTGGTTTAAGTCATATCTCTCCGATCGAAGACAAGCGGTAATCATAAATTCTACCCAGTCGCCCTATTATCCTCTGAAAACAGGTGTACCGCAAGGGTCAGTCCTTGGCCCAAGTTACACATCCCCCCTAGGCGGCGTAGTTGCTCGTCATGGGTGTAAATATCATTTTTATGCCAACGACTCAAATCTGTACATGTCTTTTTGACGTGAAAATTAGCATGTCACTGTAAGTAATCTTGAATCCTGTGTCTCAGATGTCAGAGCCTAGATGTCCTCAAATTTTCTACACCGTAATGATGATAAAACAGAATTGTAATTTTCTCTAAGAATTTTGACATTTATTCAAGTCTTGAGCGAAGTCTTCATACAGGTGATGCGCTGATTTCAACCCAATGTCAAGCAAAGAGCCTTGGCGTCATTCTTGATTCCGGTCTCACTATGAAATCTCATGTCAGTCATATTTGTCGCTCTTCCATGTTCCATATTCGACGCATTGCCCTCATTCGTAAGTACCTATCCAGATCTGCCACTGAACAACTTATCCATTCGCTTGTCTCCTCACGTATCGATTCTTGTAATTCTTTGCTGTATGGCTTACCACTGTCGCATTCAGCATGTTCAAAATGTAGCAGCCAGAGTTATAACTCGGTCAAAGCGTTCTGATCATATTACACCATTTCTGCAGGAACTACATCGGCTACCTGTACACCAGCGTATCATTTACAAGATTTTAATTATTACTTTTAAACGTTTATATGGTGATGGTCCACAGTATCTGAGAGATTTAATAAGTTTTTATGTACCTAGGCGCGAACTTCGTTCTGCCAACGATTTCGACTCAATACATTCGCGACCAAGACAAAAAGTATGGTGATAGGGCGTGCTGTTCTGCAGCCCCAATTCTATGGAACGAGCTTCCAGTGAACATTCGTTCTTGTAATAATTTTATTACTTTTAAACGAACGCTTAAGACACACCTTTTTAAGTTGGCTTTCTCTATTGATTAGACTTTATTATGATTTTGCTCGTTTTTAACTTTCTCGATCAATTACATTTTTATTAGTTATCCATTTTCTTATTGTAATGTATCTTTTAGCGGCTGTGATAACTTTTCTGTGGAGTTTGTCGCTTTACAAGTATATTATTATTATTATTATATTATTATTATTATTTTATATATATATATATATATATATATATATATATATATATATATATATATATATAAATATGTGTGTGTATATATATATATATATACCAGGTACCAGATTTTAATACTTGAAAATATCACTAGACAATCGTATATAAAGTTATGTATTTGTAACTTGATAATTTAGTTTTTCACTATTGTACATTTCATTTCCAGGGCACTTTCTTATTGCACTCCCTAAGGCGTGTTGAGAAGGTATTTAGCTTACAAACTTAACATTTACATTTGTAACTGCATTGTTTGTGTTTATAAGTGAATTCTTTTTGAACTGAATTCATATGTAAACAAGATAAGTTCATTCATACATGCAGGCAAGGGTTGGCAAGTTATATAGTAGATGTTTAGACTTGCTTTTTCGAGTAAAGCAAGAAAATCTGTTTAACATTAAAAACAAAAACAATTGAAAAAATCATTTGGGTTCCAACTACTGGCCTACAAATGTTTCGTATCAATACTTCAATTGACATTTGAGTGATGGAAAATTAACAGCTTCTAATTTAATGAATTGCCTAACACAATACTCTGTTGCATTGAATTTATATATTGTATTTGTAAAAGAAATATTCATGAATACTTTGTATATAAGTCTACAGTCTCTTTTTCCTGAAAACTGTATAAGCTTATTTTGGAAGATTTGGAAGTGTAAAATGTTATTTATTTACTCCTCAATTGCTGAAGCAGAACACAGGTGACCCATGCTTCCAGATCTGGAGCAATCAATAGTCTAATTGCCAATATCATCTCATTTTAGGGTTAGTGTTTCACCCTGCATCCACATCTAGAGGAATCAATAGTCAAACTGTTAATTTTGACTTGTATTGGTTAAAGGTCATAGACAGACAGGTGGGGTCCATAACATCTGTACATGTGGCACCTGTTGCGCCTCCTGAACATCACTTAACTTCACTGTGCTTAACTGAAACCTCGCTGTGCCTCACTGAAACGTCACTATGTCTCACTGTGCCACACTGAATCTCCTGCCTGTTACAGAGCCATCTATAAAGGGAGGCATAACAATTATTTCAGCCTACTTAGGGAGTGAAAAACATTTACGCCTGCAGCTATGCTTCTCACGATGCTGAAGTTATTTTCGTATTCGTTTTCGTATTCGTTTTCGTATTCGTATTCGTATTCGTATTGGAGTCACTGACAAATTTTTTTATTTTTAGTCCAAATTTCGTACGTATTATATAAAAGTTCTGTCTTTACAGAACTTAAAGTGCTTTTTATATGACAATATATCGATACTTCAATATTTGAGAATGTAAGTTGAAAAAGATCCAATCTTTTTAGGCCCTAGATTGAAAGATATCGTTGCTATAATTAGAGGAGAGATTTTAAAAACAAACGGCCAGTACACAGGCACTCCTTAGCTGGGTAGTCTGTTGAATAGATCGATTTTCGGTTCGATCTATCGATCCCGTAGTCGATATGCGCGCCATTGTAACCAAAATACACACTAGGTTACAGTGGCGGGCATACTGACCACGGGATCGATAGATCGAGCCGAAAATCGATCTATTTAGCAGACTACCAAGCTATTAGCGCCTGTGGGCTAGTAGTAGTCTTTGGAGGAAAGATTTTTTAAACAAACATCATTTCGTATTCGTATTCGTATTCGTATTAACTTTATCACAACAACCAACTTAAACATTCTGTTGACATCATTAGTATCTATAATGGAAATTTAGCTGACCCGCTCAATTTGACGAGTTGTAAACTTAAAAGGTAATTTTCTTGTTTTAAACTGATATCTCTGAGAAAGTGATCGTCATAACGACAGTGAATGCAGGGCTCAACGTTATCGCATGCCCCTAAGTCGATGACATGCTATATTTAGACTGCTGTCGCAAAGAAAATATCATCTCATATGATGTGGGAAAGCGTCATAAAAGAAAACGAGATGAATAAAATGGTATCATAGGCCTATGTCCCGATCGGTACATTTGTTTCCCTATAAAGTTTAAATTAATGTGTGAGCTGTTGTCAGAATCTTTATTTCAATACGGCCCATCTCTTTTTCTTTCCTTTCGTTTGCGTCAACTGTCATTGCCAGAACATGTTGATCAACTTGCGATATGATAAGATACACCAGAATGCATGGAAATTAATTTGTATCGCGAAATATCGAGAAATACCTGTATTCTATGATAAATAGACTTCAGCTAGTCCAGTAGCTGTCGCAACTGGCTCGATCGGTTTCCGTCATTTGTTACTGTGCGATCCAGTTTCAGTGTTACGCAGTTTGCCCCGCTCTACAACTCCGTTCTGCAGGTCACTCCAAAACTTTCAGCAGTACTATTTTGGGTGACCAATTAAGCCGCTAGCCGTAGATAGCTACTTTTTTCAACAAAAATTCTGAATAGCAATGCAGCAACTATCAACTTTCGATAGATATTTTGTAGGCAAGAGAACAAAACTCAAACGTATATGCGCATTTAATCCTAGCTGTGATATCGCAGCGGTACTTGTGGCGTGTATCGAACTCGCTCGGGTCATTGAGGTCATCGCCACAGTCCCATCCATGATCTGTTCTCTACTACCTCCATGGTTCTACATAATTGCAGTCGCTACCGGCAGATTTGCCATGATATTTCAACAAAGGTGCTTGCTATTTAGATCTAGCTGAAAACAAAAACCTTTATGAACAGGATAATCCAGTCCAAGCTTGATGAAATCGATGCTTTGATCTGCTTTCCAAAGGACGATTTCCGGAAATGGTCTAGCCGGTCACATGCCACTAAACGCAAATATTCATTACGCACGTGAACGCATGAAACATGTTGCAGTTAGGCCTACTGGTTGCTTGTTTTCCCTTGTCAGCTATATTTTGATGACATTTTATGCTGGGATTATGATTGGTTCATTTGAAATGACGTGACAGCACTAAAACTGCTTCTGATACTTGATTGGATGTAGTACAATTTATCATTAAATTCATGGGATATTTTGACAGATCATTCAAGATAACATCAGCAGACACATTGGCAGCGCTGTGCAGAGGAGAGAACGCGCTCAAACCTTTGAGTAACTCCGCTCAACGTACGGCTATGCTTATCAATGCGTATTTTGGGGTCGTGGCCTTTCAGGACAATGCTCCGTGAACACTGAGCGAATATATGTTGTATTTGATCACGTATACGGTATGGAGAAATGTCTTGAAAAAATTCAGTCGCAATCTCATAAAATTTGGTCGCCTATGCGACTGAAAATGGTCGCTACTTTGAGCCCTGATTGAATGTAATACATGAATTATCGGTCGGTCCGGTTTTATGTATAATATTGCTCACATCTTTACTCTGAAAGATAAACTACGTATTGTCATTGATTTATGTTACTTTCTCCCCTGTAGCAGCACGTACAACTTAGTCGTAACTTGCAATTTTGTAATTTTTGCCTTACCAAACTCCCTGAGTTTTGTAAAGTATTGTATTGTATTGTTATTATAATTCATTTCAGGTTTACGTAGAGCCATATCAAAATCAAGTAAAATACTTGAAATACAAATTGTAAATGGATATGATCATTCTAAAGTGAGTCCAAAAGGATGACCGGATATAACAATTTTCACATTTTTTATTCAGATGGTTGTCCTAGACAAGTCCCCCGTTCATCATAGCTTTCAACAGTCCACCCGTTTTGCAGCGCCTCACAAAAATCTGCCCTCCCCGCAAAACAATGGTACAGTCCAGGGCAGCTCCCTTGCATCCGCTCTCACGAGTCCCATTACTTGGCACTGACCACCTGATTTCGGGTTGCATCCAGCTGCCCGGTCAAGAGACATTGGCAAGCGAAGATGCTGCCTTACCAGATCCCAACCGATTTTAAGTATTTTTTTTCAAATAAAATAAAGTGAACAAAATTCTTTAAAATCTACAAATGCAACTTTATGTAAATTTAACCAAATTTGTCAGATGAAATTACGAAACAAATTATCACAATATTTAAACCTCAGTAAATATCGTATATTGCACGTTTCATACCTGAAACCTGCACTAAAAATAACAATTTCTGTCAGTGACTCCAATACGAATACGAATACGAAAACGAATACGAAAACGAATACGAAAATAACTTCAGCAGCTATGCTTCTCCCTGCCATCAGTCTATTACCTCTCATGTAAAGGTCAATGTCTTGCCGTGCTTCAAGATCTAGTGCAATCAAGGCCCAAACTGCCGATTTAGACTCAGCTAGGGGTGCCAAACAAAGAGCTGGGGGTCCAAAACATCGACGCCTGCTGTTGCTCACCGCACCCCGCGCCAAAATTCTCTGAACTTCACTGAACCTACCGCCAAATTCGCAAACTGCTTATTTTTACTGATCTAGGAGGCCTGCGCACCTCCTGAACATTACTCTGCCTCACTGAAACCTCAGTGTGCTTCAGTGTGCCTCACTGAAACCTCGCTCTGCGTAACTAGACCTCATTGAAACCACACTGTGCCTCACTCTCATGCTGCCTCACTGACGCCCTGCTAAAATGCACCCTGTACCAGTCCGGGTCATTTCAAAAATTGGCGACGCTATACCATAATATGTTTTCCAATCATTAGCCAATCAACGGCTAGCGCGCCATCAGTAAAAATTGTATTTCCTGGCAACCTTAACACGCGTACGCATCCATGGTTACGTACGCCATACTGTGTTGAACTCTATCTCGCTATATGTATACTCTCCCGCTGCACCATTCACATAACTTTTCTTTGTATTATCATAGATCCGTGTCAAACATATTGTCAGTTGTAAAAGAGGGGTTTTACCGAAACACTTCGCGTTGCACATTTCATGGGAATACGGTTGTCGTTTGCGAAATAACAATTAATCGCGCCGTAATCTGACATAATGTCGAATAGTTGTGTAGCCACTTCTGTGAACACATTTTAAAAATCGTGTACCAATTTTAGTCTGGCTCAAACAACCAAATCCTATATATGACTGTGATCCCTGGACTCTTGCCTGAAGTCCTGCGAAATATAAATCATGTACTTTCGCAGATCGTTCAGAAAATCCTATTTGTATTGGAGGTGGCAGCGATCAAAAATTCTACCTATTCTGTCATAATGTCACACAGTTGTGGTGCCACTCTGTCAATACACATTTTCAAAATCGCGTACAATTTTTAGTCTGGCTCCGACAACCAAATCCCAAATATTGCCGTGATCCCCGACTCTTGCCTTATGTCCTGCGAAATATAAATCGTGTACCTACACAGATCGCTCAAAAAACCCCATTTCTATCGGAGATAGCAGCGATCAAAAATTCTACTGTATTCTGTCATGGCGCGTAATCAAGGCCAATATTCTAACTCCCAATTTTCAACTATACAACTCGACATTCAACATTCAAACTCCCCATTTTCAACTATACAAAGCGACATTCAACATTCAAACTCCCCATTTTCAACTGTACAAAGCGACATTCAACATTCAAACTCCCCATTTTCAACTATACAACTCGACATTCAACATTCAAACTCCCTATTTTCAACTATACAAAGCGACATTCAACATTCAAACTCCCCATTTTCAACTATACAACTCGACATTCAACATTCAAACTCCCCATTTTCAACTATACAAAGCGACATTCAACATTCAACTATCGAACTCAACATTTGGGATTGCTATTCCCCATTTTCAACTTTCGAACTCTACATTTTCAACTCTCGAACTCAACATTTAGGATTCGCATTCTCCCTAGGCATCCCTAACTTGCTTCATTGTAGTTACCCACGTTTTTCCTTCTGGGCTATACTACGTCAGAACGCGTCATAGATACGTCACATGACGTTTCGGAGTTTTAGAGTTATTCCTATGTGATGTTCTAGAGGGTCCAAAAATATGGACTGGAAACACTTGTGATGCTATCAAGATTTACCGCCGACCTCCGCCATCACTTAGGCCTAATTCGGTCGCTATCATGTCGTCTAATAGCCCTGCGTACGATGCTGTGTGTTCCGCTACAGCTAATCGCCTGGTGAGCGGGGCGATTAGCTGTAGCGGAACACACAGCATCGTACGCAGGGCTAGTCGTCTAATCAAGAGCATGCATGCGTGGCTCGCCATGGCTTATTTTAAAATTAACAACTCGCTTGTTAATTTCCACACTATTACAGCCAAAACACAACTCAAACACTAAACTAGCTCTGCATGGCAGGGCTTAGCCCTGCGTACGATGCTGTGTGTTCCGCTACAGCTAATCGCCTGGTGAGCGTGGCGATTAGCTGTAGCGGAACACACAGCATCGTACGCAGGGCTAGGCAGGGCTGTGTGTTACCGGCGTTATACGGCCTCCCACCACATGTAGTGGGAGGCCGTATAACGCCGGTAACACACAGCCCAGTGCAATGCAGAGCTAACACTAAACACACCAAAGCACATACAAGACGAGATGGCTGATGTGTGAAGCCACTTTCCCTTTATTACACCGTGACCACTATGTTCAACATCATGTATTTCACCTTGAGCGGCTTGCACCAGCTGGACAATACGCTCACTACACATTCAAATGCCACTTAACTGTGACAAAAGTCTAACAAGACTCTCACACCTACGTGACACATCTCCCCGTCAGTCGGGCTGGTCAAGGTCAAGTAGCAGCCTAGACAAACTACCACTGACGTGGTCACTAACGAACCCGGTGTTGTCCAAAATTAACTGCGAGGTCACCATATGTTTGGGACTCCCTAACAAAGTGATAAGTAGTTTCATGTAAAATGACACCGACGATTTTTTAAAGTCGTATTTGACTATATGTATGCTAATTTTGGCTTGTGTTCGCTGGCTAGTGGTCTAGGGGGACCTATGACTTCGATAGTTGAAAATGGGGAATACGAATCCAAAATGTTGAGTTCTAGTTCCATAGTTGAAAATGTGGAGTTCGAAAGTTGAATGTGTGGAGTTCGAAAGTTGAAAATTGGGAGTTCGAAAGTTGAAAATGTCGAGTTGTATAGTTGAAAATGGGGAGTTTGAATGTTGAATGTCGCTTTGAATAGTTGAAAATGGGGAGTTTGAATGTTGAATGTCGCTTTGTATAGTTGAAAATGGGGAGTTTGAATATTGGCCTTGATTACGCGCCATACTGTCATAATGTCGAACAGTTGTGTTGCCTCTCTGTCAACACATTTTCAAAATCGCGTACCATTTTTAGTCTGCGTCAGACAACCAAAACATAGGTTTCATTTTAAAGCTCTGACATCGCTCTTACTTCTTGCAAAGTGCCATACGCGTACCAACACAAATAACCTTGAAAACAGTATTTCTAATAGCGATGACGAACGTCTACAAAATGATTCTCGGTACTTCAGAGAAATCGATAAACTAGGGGTAGAAATGAATCGTAAATATTTCGAATATTTTTCACTTATCGGACTCCTCGTTGGCCATGATATTCTGAAGAACACGTGGATTCTGGTGACACTAGAAATTTGTCGAAATTCATAAGACAGAGGCTTAATAAGAGGTCAAAAACTGCCGATCACACTTGGCGCGTACTCGCAGGGGGGGGGGAGGGTACTCTCAATATTTTCATACGGGGGTGTGCGGCCCAAGTTTAAAACGTCTACCCATGTGTATTGTCAAAAATAGACCCACTATTATAGGGATTTTTTGACAAAATCAGACCCATAGTCAGGTAAAAATGCAGCGATCAAAAAAAAAAAAAAAAAATAAGCTGACCAGTTGTCAACTTGAAGTAGAATACTAGCAAACAAAAGTATTAAAGGGCCGTGAGCTGCAATGTCATTGAATTTGTTCAAGTTCAAATATTTCCAATAATTTCAGATATTATTCGATTTCTACCAATAAAGTGATATTACCTTGCACTGTCATGAAAACAATAATTTGTTACAAAACAGCAAGGAATTTATATAGTCTACTAAGTTAATCTTAAATTTCGTGCAATCTTCCAATACTTCACATATTACAATGAAAATAGAGAATACCTTGTCTCAGTGAAGTATATTCCGTCCCATGAGATCTATTGGATGGAAACACGTTGGTCTGTAAAATTCTTATAGGTTTATGCACTGTTTTCACATGGGGCGCCGCATGTGGGTGTGGCACCACTTAATCATTTATCTGTTTAAAACTTATATGTGCTTACATTCAGAGGTACATGTAACTTATACTCAGAAAGTGTTGTCCTTATATTTAAAAGTAGGCAGGAAATTTAAGAAAGCAGACGGGTGGACAGCGAGGGAGCGAAGCGGCCGAGGGGGGAGAGCGCGAGAGGGGGGTGTCCCCCTCTCGCAAGGCAAAAAATGAAATTTTTTAGTGGAAATGGTGTTCTCTGGTGGCATCTGAGGTGACATTTGACTAATTCATTGAACATTTAGCTGAGACGTAAAAGGTACTTTTGTTGTGTCTAAGACGTGGCTCACATACAACAAAACAAAAGAATTTGTCATGAATTTGTCATGCTTTTCATGTGAACTGCAGATTTCATAATGGTACACTTTCACTTAGCAAACATCAAGATATCTCTGACATATATCTCTGATTTATTAAAGTGCGGCGCCTGAAGGGCGCAGAGAAAAATATGAAACATCCTGATATCTCTTATATATATGTCTTATATATTTAAGTCATCAGCTGGAAGGGCGTGCTAAAAATGTCTGATAGATTAATTAAGTAATGCACTCAAAGAGCACACTGAAAAATATTGAACCCCGGTATTGAACATACAGATATGATATAGCTCTGATATATGTATGTCTGATATATTTAAGTTGGGTGTGCTGAAAATTATGTCTGATTATTAAAGTTATGCGCCCGAAGGGCATGCCGAAAACTGCAACAAATTACTGAATGATGAAATTTGTGGCTGACGTGATGCATTTTACGCAATTATGAGGCCGTGTCAAAATCCTAAAACACACTGACCCCTATTTGGCATTTCAAAAACATGGTGACCTCTATCACCAAATCAAAAACAGGGTGACCCCCATGAATCCACCGGCCCCCACCCCCTAGGCCAAAGAAACTGACCAGTCCCGAAGGGCGTGCCGAAAACTGCAACAAATTACTGAATGATGAAATTTGTGGCTGACGTGATGCATTTTACGCAATTATGAGGCCGTGTCAAAATCCTAAAACACACTGACCCCTATTTGGCATTTCAAAAACATGGTGACCTCTATCACCAAATCAAAAACAGGGTGACCCCCATGAATCCACCGGCCCCCACCCCCTAGGCCAAAGAAACTGACCAGTCCCGAAGGGCGTGCCGAAAACTGCAACAAATTACTGAATGATGAAATTTGTGGCTGACGTGATGCATTTTACGCAATTATGAGGCCGTGTCAAAATCCTAAAACACACTGACCCCTATTTGGCATTTCAAAAACATGGTGACCTCTATCACCAAATCAAAAACAGGGTGACCCCCATGAATCCACCGGCCCCCCGCCCCCTAGGCCGAAGAAACTGACCAGTCCCTTAATTATCATGCATGCAGTGTCTTTACTGCCACTGTGCTATATAAGCCCACATTTCCACCAGTCATCAAAAAACAGAAATGGATTTTCACTGTGTAGCCTGAATCATTTTTTAGAATATGCAAAATCACAATAACTGCACAGTATATCCTCTAAGCTCGCTCGGCACAGCACATTTCATCTTTCCGGCTATGTGTGACTGGAACGAAGCCATGCCAAGGAAGCCATGCAGACGACAACATATGAATGAAATCAAATCCCGATATCTTTCACAGCTTCGTACTGTTTTGTAACATTTGAATAAAAGATCGAGGTTTATTTCCGGGGGTTTATTATAACTTTAACTATGGGGATTTTCTGAAAAAAAAACTGGAATCCTAACCTCAAATGTGTGAATGCCACGAGCAAAACCTCCCGCGACACCTTCAACACCAAACGCCGCCATGACAGATGACTTCCTAGGATCAGACGCACAGGAACTGACGACATTGGTTGCTAAGTAACAGTCTTTCAGTGGGGTCAACCTGGGTCACGTCCCTGCAGAGAAGGTTCTCGATCGAGAGTCGAGAGTCGCGTCACCACATCACCGCATACGCGCATTGCCTATCACGCGTTCGGCGCGGCCGGCCCGATGAATCTTGAGGATTTTATACCGTTATTCTAATCCATGTAAAAAATTTAGGGACGTTCGCTGCACAGGTGCCTGGGTTGCCGGTGTACATGCATAGAGAGAGATGGGAAGGTTTGACACGATTTTGCCCTCCGGAATGAAAATCCTATAAAATACGGGGTTTACAGTCAAATAAAAGGTCTACACCGATATCGAAATACCTCTTGCCTTTAACGCTCAAGTTTCAAGAGGGCAAACTAGCATTTAGTCTCAATATCGGCCCAAAACTCTCTGGTAACCCCGTTCACCAGGCTGTTACGTACGGCAGCCATTTTGATAACTACATTCTTTCCCATAGTGCAGTGCGGGTTCATTTGCATTGCACATGAACCCGTGACCCGCAATTGCTAAATTTAAATCCACTATCAAACAGGCTACAAGTATTGGCGCACACAACGTCCAGACTTGAGTTTTGCACAAACTCAAGTCATGGGAAAGTTTACCATTGTTACGTTTGTTTTGATCGTGCGAAGGTCACGAGTTCATCACTTATGCGCACTGGACCATGGGTAATTTATCCAGTTCAAAATGGCTGACGTACGTAACACCCTGAGGATGTACGTAACCAGGAATTTAGGGACAAAAGAGAGACTAAATAACGATTAACACGTCTCAGGGTTGGACATTAAACGTCAAAGGTATTTATCTGTCGGAGGAAGGTAGTTTTTTGACTGCATGCGTTGAAATACGTGGATTTTTATTGTCTACAGGATTCCGGAGGGCAAAATCGTGTCAAACCTTCCCATCTCTCTCTATGCATGTACACCGGCAACCCAGGCACCTGTGGTTCGCTGTGTTTGCGACCCATGTTCAGCGATTTTTCCAATGAAAAGTCGACCCATATTTAGGGATTTTTCCGCGGAAAAGTGACCATTCGGGCGGCACATACCCGCTCACCTTTCTATGGAAGTTTCATTGAGTTTGTCACATGGCCTGACCGGTACTTAACTAATGACGTTATCTGGTCGATGATTGGTTAAAACTCGGAGTCACCAATTTTGGAAATGACACGGACTGTTTACGGTGTCACCTATGCTATTACTACGAAGACAATCGCGTCTCCATGACATCACACAAGGGAATTGTGTAAGACCAATTGTTCAACCTATCAGCTTACATTCGAAGAAACAGCATCGACGATATAAAGCTATATCATCAAGTTATTAACTTTAATCAACGAGAGACAGAGACAGAGACAGAGATGCAATTCTTGTGTTCAATGACAACTCTCAGTTCGGTGGAGAGAAAGTATGACAGTCAAGACACTACTGAATTGTCCATCAGCCCTCATCTATGACTGTCAAGCTAAGGGGCACCTCCTCTGCTAACTCTGCATGGTAGGGCTGTGTGTGACCGGCGTTTTACGGCCTCCCACCATATTGAATGAACTTTGATACCAAGAGAAACTTCTTGTCCTTGTGATTCTATTGCACAAGCAGCGTCTGAAACGGAGAAATTCAGTAATTTATCCAGCCAATGTTTTTCTATCTCTCCACACGCTGTAATGTTGATGAAGCACTCGCACGACATGGCCGCTTTCGTAAATGGGACACCAACTTTAAAGCAACAAATACATCGCTAAACTGGGCTTCAGATAGCCTTGGGAACAATTCTATTCACCAACAGAACTATCCACACAGGGTAGAAAATCCGGCAAATTCTCAATGGGATACGAACCCAGAACGTACGGCACCTGTTCATCTAGCGAAGACATCGGCACT
Organism: Ptychodera flava; assembly: GCF_041260155.1. Taxonomy (NCBI): domain Eukaryota; kingdom Metazoa; phylum Hemichordata; class Enteropneusta; family Ptychoderidae; genus Ptychodera; species Ptychodera flava. Next base: position 25,973,982 of record NC_091941.1, read on the forward strand.
TGAAACCGCTCTGCTATATAAGAAACACGTCATTAAAATGTAACAACATAATGTTACTAAAACATTATCGTCACTCAGTGTGCCCGAAAACTGAAACGAGAGGTTTTGATTGTCGATTTCAAGTCAGGGCTCCATAAATGCAACAAAGTTACGTTGTTACTCTCTGTTTATCAAATATACATTCTGGCATACACTGTGTTAACCATAACATACTTATGTTTTCTGATTCAAGTTGTGAAAGTAAAAATAAAGTGAAGGAAGAGTATCATGTAGTAAAGAAATAAATTAGAAAAGAAAGAAATAGTCAATTTTACTACCAATATATTACAGCATTTGAATTTGAACAATCGGTAAGAATCTGTAAAAATTCAACTTGAACTGCTACATCTCTGCGTCAGTCAATTGTTAACGTTAACATTTCGACACTTAACAAAACAATTATCCCTAATAGGTCTTGTGGAGTGTCGAAATTTTTTAGTGTCATTATGTTTTTACATTTGAATGAAGTGGTTTTATTTAGCCAAACGTTTTTTTGTTTGTTTTTTTTTGATTTCGCTAGATGAATAGGTTCCGTAAATTTTGGGTTCCTATCCGATTGAGAATTTGCCGGATTTTCTACTCTGTGTGGATAGTTCTGTCAGTAGACACAACTGTTGCCGAGGCTATCTGAAGCTTTAAGTTTGTGTCTGATGTACGAAAGCGGGTATGTCGTGCGAGTGCTTCATGAACATTACAGCGTGTGGAGGAACAGTGAAGCATCGGCTGGGTAATTTACTGAATTTCTCAGTTTCTGACGCTGCTTGAGCAATAGAATAACAAGGACAAGCCGTTTTTCATGTTATCACAGTTTGTTCAACGTGGAATGCAAATGAGCCATGCCATTGTAATAAAACTGACAATATACCTTGAAATATGTCATACTTAGATCTTGTAATTTCAAAATCGAGCCACTTTCCGTATAGGCCTAATTTGGTTCCAGTCCGACGGGGTGTTCGAAAGGACACACGGACACACTAGTATAGACAGGTGTAGACTTATTGAAATGGCATGTCAAGAACTCACGTGAATGGACGTATTATGCTCTTTTACTGTCTAAAGTTGTTTCGACACTTCATAAGTCGACATTGATGTAAAACTTTTACATTTTGCTCTATGTAAACGTATACAAATATGGAAGGCTATGGAGTTTCTTTCCAAATGCGAGGAAGAAATGGCTTCAGTCGCTGTTCTAAAATCTTTATTATCTTGTAGTTTTTTGAGAAAAAAAAAAACATGGCTAGCCCATGTGGCGGGGTCTATGGATAAACGGAAAGTAATCACGTGGTCAAGCAATCTTTTTGCTTCTCAGGGTAAAAAAGGAGACAATCGCGTCTCCATGACATCACATAGGAGTATTACATAAGACCAATCTTTCCACCAATCATCTGATATTCGTAGAAACAGCATTGACGATGTAAAGCTATAAATACAATTATTAGCTGGGGCTACCAGAGAGAGAGAGAGAGAGAGAGAGGAATGCAATTCTTGCTTGTGTTCAATGAAAACTCTCAGTTTGGTAGAGAAAAAATGACTGTCAAGACACTAGAGCTTGTTCGAGTCAACTGCGCCTGTAAAGCTTAGGAGCAGCTCTTGAGAATCACATTTTCAGTGCGGACGCAGATACCCGAGACGCGCAAAATCGATTTTCCTTCGTGGGTGGTATGGAACGCGAAAATTTCAAAAAAAAATCACTAAATCTAGCGCAACACATTGTAAAGATATTTCGCCTATAGCTCATCGAGAATTCATTTTATGTTACTTATAACTAGGCGAATTGAGAGATAGATAGTTAGATTTACCAAATCATACATTATTTAGTGTCTTATTTGTTTATATCGCAGAAAAATCGCGAAGTCAAAATGTTGTCTCGTGCGTTTTGACAGAAAATACAACTCATTCACTCCTGAATTTTCCGGTCATGCTCATTACATGTTTCTTCTCCAAGTTTGATTTTGTCACTGTCCTTTTACACAGACATCCAACTTGAACGCTGTGCCCTCAGTTTTGGCGATAAGGCCGTGAGACGGAAATGTTAACTTAAAATAGCACTGACTGGTACAGGTAGTCCTTGCAAATCCCGCAAACAACAGCTAAAGCGCATGCGTGAAGGTTGCCCTCTAGCGACGATACTCATTGTCGCGTTTCTCAAAGAATCTCATCCTGAACTTTTGCGCTGGAGAAAGTATCTCCCCTATAAAAGTGCAGAAAATTAAGCATAAAAATGAGGCGATTCACTGAAGCCTTGTATCTCTGAAGTGGTCAATATAAATTTACTATAAACATAAATGGACTATTACTGAATGTCACTGATTTTTTCTGAAATGCACACTTGCATATTGAGCCAATCGGGAAAAAATATAAGAATCACAGCTTCAAAGCTATAACTGAGTTAAATTTTTTCACAATTATTTCTCTGAAAGTACAGATTTTATAGATGATGAGGTTATGGATTAACCGAAACTAAAATTCGTGTTATAAATCTTTACAATTTGATGCAATAAATATCTTATAACAATACAACAACAATATTCTATAGCCATGATAGGTATACGCCTCTTTTCACAAAGAAAACTTATACACTGAAGACAAAGTACAGGATAACAACCACATTACAAACACAGACAGGCTTCATGTAAAAGTGTACAAAAAGCTTTGTCGATAAAATTTAACAAAATCTAACACTTGTACAACTTCTTATTGCTGTAGGCACATTGTTGTACGGGTAATTACTCAAAAAGACTGCTTTAATAATTCGGTTCTAGCAAATGGAGCTTGTAGAGCTTTATTACTAACAGATCTTAAAGATCTTTGTGGATCTTTGTACTTTGTTATCATATCCCGGATGTATGGAGGAGACTGGCCACAACATACGCTTGTAAACAGACACTACTAGGTTGTACTTATAGCGATGGGATAGCAGATACCATTGTAGAAGTGTAAACATTTCAATGGATGAGGTACCAATGTCACAATTCAAAATTAGTCGCATTGCCCGCTTTAAAAGACAGTTCAAGTGATCCATATCCTTTTGACTACAACAACCCCTAACACCGAGACCATAATCAAAATATGGTAAAATGAAACTGTTACAAAACTGACGCCTTGCTGAAACTGGTAAAAATGCTTAAATTCTGGCAAGAAGATACAGATTGCTCTTCATTTTTTTCACAATACTATCAACATGTAATGTTTATGATAAATGACTCTGAATCTTCCACACCAAACAGCTTTTCGCTTTCTACATTTTTGAATATCATTGTCACAATCTTATGACGGAACTTTGGGTTCATTTTCAATCAAATTCATAAAATTGCAGCAAATCTAGATTGTAATAAAATAAATGATTTATGTCTTCAGTGGCAATAAATCATTGTTGTAATGACATCTCAAAAAGAAATTTAAATGTTTCAGTCTTGTGACAGTCACGTATCACGCTCACTGGCCGTCAGTTCATGTGTAGAGTTGATCTGAAAGAATAAGTTCACACCACTTATTAATATACATGCATATTAAAAACCAGTAAATTTATCATTTTTTATACATATGTTTTAAAAGTATATATTTGTCAATGATTAGGACACCTTAGTTCGTGAAATTTATAGAAGGACACTCTTTGAAAATATCTCTTCAATGGATATACATGCATAATATAGTAACAGATATCAGTAGCAGATATTGTTATATAAAACAAAGGATTTTTCTCTATCTCAAAACATCCTTCCATATCAGCTGTTCTGTGGAATCGTAATACTTAATGTCAGCATGCTCTCATTTGTCTATGATAGGATTTTATCACACAAACTTAATACACATCTGAACTCCCAATAGACTCCCTATACTTGAAATGAACTTCAGCCTACTTGGTATACATCATTGCCCTCTAGACTATCATACTCTCTAGTGTGTACAGGTGAGGCTAAAGTGAATAGTCACTGCTATGGCTTAAGACACGGGTCATAGGAAGGGGACTTTGTTGTTTTCATGTTACTACGTCACATTGTAGACACTCAGAGAAAAATCAAGAGAAGAATCGGAAATCGTACCCAAAAATGCAAGAAGATCTTTATTGACGATAGACTATAACAGGTATGGATTCAGAGACGTATTGGAAGCCATCGATGCTGGTTTATTAAGTAAACTATAGCTTTTTGTCAGGAAAATCCGTCTCCGAACTCGGCTGTACGTGCGTATAGCGGCTATTCCATTTCCCGACTTCCTATATTTCTAATGCATACCAAAGCGGCCATCGCCATGTATCGAACCGCAAGTGACTGTGGCTCGAGGATAACTTGCATGTTATTGTTTTTGAAATACCGCGACGGTTATAACTATTCTGCATGACTATACATTAAGAAAGCCACATAAGATTGTCAACTTAATGCTCCCTTACAAATAATTGATTAAACGACCGTCTAATGAGAATATTGTGAACGAAGTTGTCATCAATGATATCGCCTAAAAACTTAATGTACTTCCGGTTTTCAGGTGTCTGCATTTCAAACACTATCGTACTGTCAAATGACCTCCTCCAGAAGCGATATTCACAAAATCTATTCCTATACATAAACTGTTACGGAAATTACTAAAATTGTTCAAGATAAGGCCGTGAGACGAAAATGTTAACATCAGAAAGCAGGACATAATACCGACAACTTTCTCCTAACGATGCAATCCACTATCGTCAGCAATGTCAATTTACTTTGTTCATATTTACATTATTTAGAGGAGGATTACTGCATGAACGGTCAATTTTAATCGCAGACCATTATTCTTAAAATAAGATTACGTAAAATATTCGATCTCAAACTTACTGGGCGAAATTAAACGAAATTTTGGAGAGCTCTACCTACCTGAACCGTCGCCCAGTCAGTCAGATGTTGCTCTGAAGCGCACGCCAGGACCCCTTGGCAACGATGGAATTTGGCATAAGCATGCTTAGCAACAACGGAAAAATCTGCGTCCGACAGAACATCATGTCCGAAGACAACGAAACTCAACAGATTTACAACATTATCGTCAACAACGGTCTTACACAGCGTAGTTGCGCAATCGCCTTCCTCACGATCGTCTTCTTCGCCGGCACCGTCGGAAACTCCTTACTGCTGGCCGCAATATGGAAGTTCAGAGCACTGCGCACACCTACCAATTTCTTTGTCGCTAGCCTCTGCGTCGCTGACCTATTCATGTCCAGCGTGCTCTGCTCACTCACCATCCTCTCGTTTGCGACAAAGGGCCACTGCTTCGTCGAATTTGCTCATGATGAGGGGAGTAACGCACTGTGCAAGCTCTACGGCTTTCTGATGTTGCAGAGTTGCTTCGCTTCTGTGTCCTGCATGCTCGCCATTGCAGTCAACCGCTACCTGTGCGTCTGCAGAAAAAATGTGTTTTTAAGACTTTTCACGAGGAGGAAGAGTGCTGTTGGGGCCGTTATGGTTCACATCTACTCACTTCTAGCTTCAACTCCACCGTTGTTTGGCATCTCTCGATACCGTTATTTCTCAGGTGAGATGATCTGCCTCTTCGATCGCTCTGGCCAGAATTTCTATTTTCTTATCTACCTTACCACCCTAACGGTCGCTATCCCATTTCCAATGATAGTTTCCTGCTATTTCAAGATATGGCTAACGTCACGAAAATCGTCTCGTCGGGCGATAAACAACCAGGTATTCGTAAATTCGAGCGTTATTTCAAGCAGAGATTTTGCATTAGCAAAGTTAGGTTTCATAGTGTTCGTGGCATTTTGCACTCTTCCGTTACCAAGTATTGTATTGGCCTTCGTCCACGCCGCGAACAGTTCGAGTCCCAGACCATTCGGGCTCTCTACGTTGTGGTTCGCCAGCAGTGCACTCAACTCGGTCATCTACGGCATCATGAATCCGCAGTTTCGGAAGGCGTACCGCAAGCTCCTGAGTCTAAATAATACCTGTGTGGCGAAGAGGACTAATAAAGTCATTAGCGTCATACCGGCAGATCATTTAGCCAGCGCCAACGGCAGCAACAGTCTCAAAACTTCAACTACCGTCTCTACAAGAGCTACACCACCATCTGTGTTGACGCCCAGAGGACCATATTCGGCGGAAGTCGAGCACTTAGTACCGATCGATTGCTGAATAGGGTTGTCTCAGTGATGCAGAAAGTGATCGCTAGCCGATATTTCTCGCACGAAGTCACTGGCCAAACGAAGAACATTTGATTATCTGATGTGATGTTGCAGACAATTCAGATTACAATGGTTGTTGAAGTCCCCCTCCCAAAATACTCAACTGAATATGCTCATGTGTTCATAGACTTTTTACATTACACTTGCTGACGGGTTTCCTCGGTTATTCGTATTTAACCATGTGTCAGGGTGACAAGAGAAAAACTCGGCATTGTTAAGGTAGCTCGCGCCTCGAAATCGAAAATATAAAAATGTCGCCAAAACTTTCCCCAAGGCTGTCACTAATTTCTGAAATCAAGAATAAAATTCAGGGGCGTCGTTGCAAAATTTGGCACAAGAGAAACAAATTACCCAATATTTCACGACACTTGAAATTTAAAATGGCCGCCATTCAATGTAATACACTCTACGGGGTAAAACAAAAATTTCGATTTTCTCGAAAAGATAGTTCATTTACTGCATGAGCTTCAAAACAATCGCCAACAAATGGTTGACCGAGACAGTATTGTGAATGTTTGAAAGTCCGAATATCTGTCCCCGAGGCGCATTCTACCTTTAATTCAAAGTTCTTCAATGCTTTCTATCTCATGGACTTGACGCATATATTGCTAATGATTCCGTATCATGTACCTCTGTGTTTTTGCACTTAACCCAATGTGCAGCGCCGAGAGTGCTTTTTCGCAGTTTACAAACGACAAAATTGATCACTTTATACTTAGAAGAATGGGATCATGCTCTCAGTGCTGCCGCCCCTTCTGGAACAATCTTCCATGTACTTGCCGCTTTTCTTGCGTCCGCAGCCTGTCAACTTTAGTTAAATACTTAAAAAGTACCTTTGACTGAAATTGGCTTTTACTGCCTTTTTCCTCATTTGTTTCCCTTTTAGTATTCTGACACTATAGTGATTTCGGTCATCGCTGTGGTTTTTGTGATAAAGGGGAAAATAAACTGTTGATTAGCCATTAATTTTTTGAGTAATTTTTAAGGCATCTATTACATGTCATTACTTTTCTTTACCTATGTAGTATTGTAATTTCCCCTAGCGTCTAAGATAGTTGTTCCAGTATTGATATAAGTGTTAACTTTATGACATATTATATCGTGCAAGTCTCACCATTTTCCCTACACTTGACTCATTGACACTCCATGTCATTCAAGGAGACCGTTTTCTAACGTCCTTTTTTTAAATTCAGACCCAAATTATTTCCAACGCGAGATAGGTGGGAAGGGGAAGGTCGCTGCCAAAGAGAAGGTATACATATAACAATGGATTTGACCCCCGTTTCTGTCTCATGTAGACTTTTGACCAAGGATATGTTGATGAAATTTAAACGTTTGACCCCTGTTTAGACTCCAGCACAGTGTTTGACCCAGATTAAGCACTTCGACCTATCACTCTGTAGAGAATATGGAGTTATATGTAATTATTTTGCCTAAACTAAAAATGTTTGACCTGCCCTAACAAAAAATTGTAGAGATTGTGCTTTGTACGGTTTGTAGTTCGAACTCTTGCAGAGTGCACCTGTACCCGAATCGTGACTGAGTTACCTTCCTCGTCTCTAATAGCATAGCATACACCTATCGAGACACAAGCGCGAGGAGTACGTGTTCAGTGTAAAGTAATATAGATACCCTTTTTACTAGGCTTGCTCCACACCTCTGGTCATGTAAATATCAAAAACAATAGTAAATTGAAGGGGGAAAAGGTAACTGCTGCCTAGAAAAGCCCAGCGACGGGGGCAGTAATCTTCTCCTACACAAACTTTACAGCAACTCCAAGCGACTGGGACCATAGACACTAAAAAGAGGGTCTACGCTGTGACATAGGAAAGGCCCGGTTCGGTCCTACACACTATTTATAAAAGAAGAACGTACTAACTTAGTTTGTCGTCGCACCGAACGTACTCCTCATTTCCATATTCTTTTTTTCCGCACCAAAAAATACACCTCATTTGCATCTTAGTTTTTTTCCGCACAAAGTTCTGGTTTTGTCGCGCCAGAACGAACTAGTTTTTTCCGCACTGCACATACACCTCATTGCATATCGTCCCCCCCCCCCCCCCCGCACCAGAACTAACTCCTCATTTGCACATTGCTTTTCTTCCGCACACGATCGCTGGCAAGCTTACTGTTTTGTCGCACCAGAACGAACTAGTTTGTCGCACCGCAGGTACTCCGTAATTGCCCATAATATCGCCTTTCATCACCAAACATGCTCATTGCATATGGTATTTTTCCGCATTCTCCGTTTTTGCAACAGACTGTGTGCAACCAGAGTAGAGTTTGTCGTAGCTTCAACTTGTAGTTTTTTTCCGCAACGTCTGTACGTTGTAAGTTTTGTCACACCGCAATGCGAGTATATGAAGTTTCCGTACCGGTTTCTATAGGTTCCATATTAACAGCGTCTACGTTTAGTAATGAGCGAGTAGAGATTTTGCGGCCACAAAAGATGATAAGATTTCGCGATGGCAGTTCAGTGCGGAATCGTTATCATAGAGTTTCTGCGTCCGTATGTTGATTATGAGAAGCTAGAGATTTCGAGTCCGCACGAGCTTTTGTTTTATCCACAATCGCTGTTAGGCATTCGCCACCAACGTTATCATTCGACATCTCACTAAGTGCCTCATAGATTGTTACCGCTGCGGGCAGTGTTAATCCAGGTCAAGTTGCATAGTGTTAGCAATGTTGACGCTGACTGATATTTTGTGGTCGCAACATAATGTAGTTTGAGTTGTTGTTGTCGCATTTGAAGTTGAGGGCGCCGCTAAAAGTTATGTTGTAGCCGGGTGGTATTTTTTTGTATATTTCGACGGAAAACTTTTTTGTTTTCTACCCATGCATTTTCAATGGGGAAAGAGTTTTCGCCGAGGGGTCCCCAACGGCTTTCCATAATCCTTGCCTTCGCGGAGTCTGCCATCTATGTTAATATACGCTCTTTACGAATTTCAACACGACTACCACATCGTGTTACAGAGACGCTTTTTTGAAAACTTTACCAAAAGTGCATTTTCTACGCCAACGCGTATGATGTTTACCAACTATTTTGTTTAAATTCCGTTTACCGTGGTGGTAGACTACAGCATGGAATCCATGGCTTCCCTGAAAACGTTTACCATTATTGCATTTTCTACAAATTTAATTTTCACCAACCAATAATTCCATTCACCATGCTTGACTAGAGTATGTAATCGAGCTCAAACGGTGTCGTTTGTACGAGATGCTGTACCGCCAACCTTGGGGCAGATATCTGACCAGGGAACAGCCTGCCTCCAACGGCCCACTAGGGACTTATCACCGGCCGGTAAACAAGTCCCGGTTATGACGTACTCTCCGAGCAACAATTGCAAAGAGAAGATCACAGTCGTTTCACTAAAATTGACAGCTTCCGGCCACATCCTCAATTATCCACTTATGAAGGGTACCACGTCATCACCATCAACATGAAATCCCGTATACTCTCGAGCGTGTAACAGGACTTCTAAATGTGGTGAATGGTACTGTACTGTAAAGTTGTGTTTACACTGATGAGAAAATACGAATGACGCCTCGATTACCTGATTTTGAATACATACTGTGACAGTTGCTGTTTTAAGGATGGTCACAAGCATAAGTTTTCATCGAGGAGCAAAATTTTAGGGTGTTTAAAAGAGCATGCAATATTTTGAGCTCTGTAGGTCCCCAAGTAGCTCTACTCTGTATCCTTGCCTTCGCGGAGTCTGCCACCCATGTTAATATTCGCTCTTGACGAATTTGAACACTTACAAACATCATATGATCATACGAACTTCATCTTGTAATGCCTACGTTGAAGATACATAATGGAACGACTCAGTCACTTAGACATCTGAAACAGCCCACTACGTTTCTGTTGCTGTACATATCACGTTGATAGGAAGGTGGCAGATTCCAGAGAGACGTGGGTCTTTGTGTAATTTGGAGGTGGATTTTTCCAGGTCTGGTTATAGTTTACAGTGCGTCAATAAGCAGCTAGCATATTTTAGGATACCAGCGAGGTGGATACCAGCAGCATTTCAAATGGTTGAGACACAGTACATTTGAAAGCATAGACTAAACATCCTTCGTCGTTTGAGTTTAGGGACTTGTCAGTTTCTTTCGACAGGGGGCGGTGTGTAATTTTTTGCGGTCGTCAAAGAGTGGCTGACCCCCTCCCTATTCCAACTTTCGAAAACAGGATGACCCTCCCCGAGGCAAAGGCAAAACAAAACGGTAATATATATATATATATATATATATATATATATATATATATATATATATATATATATATATATATATATATATATATATATATATAATTCAGTCATTCTGTGTTTTGGTGAAATGTTGACACATCAGTTATTATACAGCAATTTCAAATTTTCAATTTTAAAAGTTGAATACAGTATTTTGAATGACCTGTGAATGTATTTCACACTTTCTATGCATAACCAGAGATCAAGAACTTTTGTACATAAATGGATGTCGATCACTAATATCAAAGAAACAGCAGCACTATGATGACTGGTATCAGTCATCCAAGTACATCTCCTTAGAAATCCAAGAGAGCTATTTTAATAAGTTGCAGCCAAATTTGCTATGCACAATATCTGAGAGAACCTTTTAAATCATAAAAGCACAGCTAATAAAGACAAAAACTGTCTTTTATCAAATATCATTTTACTCATGAGAAAAGCACATTTTCCTTGAAAACCTGTGACAGGAAGGAAAATAGTTTCATCAATGAGAACGAAAAATATCACATTAGTGCAAGTTGCTTTCTTATACTGAATTCTCATAAAGAAAACAGAAAAAAGGATCAGGAATGTGTCATGCTTTTCACATGAACTTCAAATTTAATAATGATTAGTACACTTTGCAAAACAGACGTTCAATTTGCAAACATCCAGATGTTTCTGATATATTAAAGTTTTTTAGTGACGCGCGTCGAAAACTGTCACTGAATGATGCAATTTGTGGCTGGTATAATGCTTTGCTCAACAGACTTCCAATATGCAAACATCGAGATATCTCTGATATATCTGTCTGATATATTAAAGTTACGCGCCCAAAGGGCGCGCCGAAAAATGCAACTGAATGATGAAATTCGTGGCTGGTACGATGTACTTTAGGCAACTATAAGCCCATGTTGGAATTCAAAACACACTGATCCCCTATTGAGCATTTCAAAAACATAGTGACCCCCGCCCCCATCACCAAAGTCAAAACCAGGGTGACTCCCTAAGAATCCATCGGCCCCGAGGCCGAAGAAACTCAGATATTTGGGGACAGCTTTTTAATTGAAAGCACGTCATACATCGAGTATGCCATCAACACCCTAATGGGAAGTTTGGAAAGTCAAGTTCGAAAGTTAAATACTCTAAGGCAGACACCTCATCAGGGCCATGTTCATTGACATAGGAGTAATTTGGCGATGTGATAATGATCACTGTCTATATGCCTCAGTTGGTCAGTTTCTCTGTCTACCCGTCTGTCTCTATCCCTGTCAGTCTGCCTTTCTGTCTTTCTCTATGAGTCTGCATTTGTCTGTCCACTTCTATCTGCCGATTTCTGTCTGTTCGACTTGTTCTTCTTGTCTCTGTGTGTCTGTCTCTATCTCTTTTCTGATGCCCCCCCCCCTCTCTCTCTCTCCTCATGGCGAGTATACTGCCCTTTTCGCTGCGCCTTATCACAATTAGAATGTCAACATTCTTCACGCAACGCCATTCTTTACGAACTTTGGAATCAATGCCATCGCGGAATGTTTTATGACGTCGGCAACAGTGAACGGACGTCAGACAACAAGACTACATCAAATAAAGTTTCAACAAGACGTAAGACTAGTAAGAACATCGCGTCCGCTTTTCTTTCTATGTTTAAACAATAACTTACTTACTGTGACCTGACAATGCATGGAGTGACTTAGCTGTCTCTGGGGATACTCATTATTCTATTAGAGTTCAATGACAGACTTAGGGGGATTTCCACATTGTCGCGCTAAGTACTTCAAAATTGGGGTTTGGATGGCCAATTAAAACTATCTCCCAAACGCTATCACGTCATTCCAATTAGTATGACATTTGCAGTAAAACTTTCAGTTTGAAAACAAATTGCAAGCCCTACGAACATCGATTTTAGGGTTTGCGGGTTAGGCTTGCCTGACTCGCGCTTGTGCACATGTGTGAAAGAGATTTAAGGGACCGTTCAGTTTTTACGGCCGGGGGGCGGCAAAAATCCCGGGGGGGGGGGGGTCATTGTAATTTTGGAATCCGCAAAGGGGGGGGTCATCGCTTTTTCACTGGTAGGAAAGGGGGGGTCACCACATTTTCAAAAACATTATACCAACAATAAAGTTCACTTTATGCCATGGCCATGATCGACCCTCTTTACCGGCGGGCCGCCTTCGGCGGCCCACTACAATAAATATACATTATGTATTACCCATGACCCTCTTAACGGGCAGACGCCTTTGGCGGCCCATTCCAATTAGGTTCACTTTATGCCATGGCCATGATTGACCCTCTTTACCGGCGGGCCGCCTGCGGCGGCCAATTACAATAAATTGACTTTATGTAATACCCCACGGCAATCTTACCGTAAAATTCCCAATTGAAGCCGCGGCTTGTATTAGAAACATTTTTGAGGGACCCCTGGGATCATGCACTGAATAATGGTAATGGCCGCGCGCCTTCAGCGGCCCTGTCCAGTAAAGTCTACTTTATGCAATAGCAATGATCGACCCTCTTTACCGGCGTGCCACCTTTGGTGGCCCACTAGAATAAAGTTGACTTTACGTAATGGCCCATGGCTGCCTTTGGCGAACCACTCCAATAAAGTTTACTTTATACAATGTCCATAGACATGAGTTGTCTATGGAAATGAAGTTAAAAATTGCCTTACAGTCGTCCTAATTAACAGACGTTTCAATGGATGTGGCTGAGAAGTTTGTGCACTGGCATCTCTGCTACACGAATAAAGTGCGCCGCGTACCGGAGTTCAAATCCAAACCATGCGGGTAAATTTGACATATGGGTTTTGGTTATTTTTCAGGGGGGGGGGGTCATCAATTTTTTTCGTCTGACAAAGGGGGGGTCATCTGTTTTTCACAAAAAATGCAGGGGGGTCTATATTTTTTTGAACACCGGCGACAAGATTTTGCCGGCCCCCCCCCCCCAGGCCGTAAAAACTGAACGCTCCCTAATATAGGTTTCGTTTGTGTGCGACGTGCAGTTTCGGTGTGTCACGGTCCCTCTATCACAGGGACCGTGGGTTTGTAAATCTCCCTGGGTGTCCGTCTCTGTCGTGTGCATCTCAGTCAATCTGTCTGTCTACCCGTTCGTCTTTATGTCAGTCTGCCCATCAGTCTCTCTGCGTATGTGTCCGCCTTTGTCGGTCTGGTCCTATCTCCCGATTTCTCTAAGTTCAGCTTATTCTTACTATTTGTCTCTGTTAGCCTGTGTCTCTGTCTCTTTTCCGATGTCTGCCCCCTCCTCTCCCTCTCCCCATGGCGAGTAATACAGTGACGATAATATACTGCTCTTTTCGCTGCACCTTACTATAATTAGAATCTCAACCACGCCACGTGACGCCTTGCTTTTACCAACATTGGAATCGATGCCATTGCGGAATGTGCCATGACGTTGACAACAATGAACAGACGTCAAGTCAAGCTATAGATACAAGACTACATCAAATAAAGTTTCAGCAAGACCTAAAGACCAGTAAGAACATCCCGTCCACTTTTCTTTCTATGTTAAACAATTGTCTCACTCACTGTGACCATGCGTGGATTGACTTAGCTGTCACCCAGGATACGTATTCACTATTCTCTCAGAGTTGAATAACCGGCTTAGGAGGATTCCTTTACATTGTCGCACAATGTACTTCAAATTGGGTTTTGATGGCTGATTAAAACGATCCCCCCCCCCTAAACGTTGTCCCGTCATTCCAAATACTTGCAGGACATTTACCGTAATGCATCCGGTTTTTTAAAAAATTGCGAGCCCTGCTAACACTATTTTAGGGTTTGTGGGTGAGGCCACGTCTGCGTTACGATTGGGCACCCGCGCTTGTGCACGAGGGTGAAAGAGATATGTTTCGTTTGTGTAGTTTGGCGAATGGCGAAGACGGGCGAATGGAGAAGGTCGAAACAGTTTCATTGCTGAGTTTAACTTTAGGTTTCATTTTCAAATGAGCATCAGAACGGTTGAAAAGAACAAGTGAAACGTATAAGTCTATCTGTGATAGCATCGTCGCATCTGTATTTTCACCTTTTATTTATGAAATAATGGACAACGACAAAAGTCTTTGACGCGTTCACATCGCAGCGCGACTCAAATTGGTAGTATGAAAATGTACTTGCATGTTCATGCAGTTGACTCTTAGCCACAATGAGTTTTCAGCGAAATCTTTGTCGCCTGGTTAACTTCAAACACAGTCCCTCCACACACTGGTTCAAGTGTACACTCCTTCCCTGTCGAAAGGGGCGTGCATTTTACCGCTCTGAAAGGATGAAGTGTTAAGCTTCTGTCAACTTTACCGCACACCTAAATGGCGAGTGGTGTCCGTTTTTGTTCCGTTAGCTCGAGCGTTATAACCAGCTAGTGTCTTGCGCCCCAAGGGGAAAAAGCGGTCTTCGGACACAGCCAGGTGATATGCGAGGGAGAAATTTACACATGTAGGAAGAATTAAATATGCGTTGACCATCTGGCTTAACTGTGCTAACAGTAAGAAACAAAAAAGCAAATAAATAAAAATCGTTATTATAACTTCCCCAGAAGTAACAGATGGAGTTTACACTCAGCTATTTTGGCTGCCTGCACCAGTCTTGCCCTACCACTTTGTAGAAACTGTGACTAAACCAAATGATGTGCACATACATGGTAGTAAAAGAAAGCTGAGATAATTTATCGGATATACGGTCTAAAAGCAACACCACAACATTGCTCAGCAAACATCGAAAAAGCTAATGACGTTTCTCTTTTACACTTGTGACGCAAGCACATCTTTTAACATTTTTGATCCGCATCACCATTGATGTCAGATTCGAGTGTGATATTGCATCTGGAAGAATAGGTAATGATTCACATGCGATTCGGAGGAAAACTAAATCACATAAATCCGATCCATGACAGGAAGAGCTTTCATCAAGAGAAGAAAAAACAGAAAGAAAAAAGAACAATAAAAATGAACAAGACGTAATATGAAGTTTACGCCTTGTTCCACCAGTTATTGCCGACAGAATTATGTCGATGACGTCACACATATGACGCAGTACGTCGGGTTTTTTACATTAAGTATTGCAATTACAAACACACAAACACAAACCGACGTGTTTCTCAGTGTCCTAGGAATTCCTTGAGCAATAAAATGTCTTACTTTCAAAGGATACGTCACAAAGAATATTCTAATTTTTCGGGGGTAGTGAATGTTCCCTTTTGGACCACTGGCCATAAAGGATTAGGGTTGACATGTTATGCAACTTTGTTAATCAGTTTCATGTCTTCAAACCAAATGCTATAAATACCGAGCGATACTGCAACACGGTAGACTTGCAGACCAGAGAAGAGGGCAGAACATTGTGAAGAGGAACAAACTCGAAGTTTTGGTGACACGAAAGTTATAAGGTAAGTATATGGGAAATCGTCTATTTTCGCTCTTTTCAAGTAAACACTTTTATTCTCTTTCCTACAGGTGCTCTTTTCTTCGTCTTTGTTCCCGCTCTAACCCGTTCTGTCTGTCCATTTCTTCCCCTCCCTCCCTCCTCCCTCCACCCCCCTCTCTCTCTCTCTCTCTCTCTCTCTCTCTCTCTCTCTCTCTCTCTCTCTCTCTCTCTCTCTCTCTCTCTCTCTCTGATTGACATCCACAGATAGGTTTACGGTCATTCAGAAAAAAGTTCCTCTTTGCCAAGAGCAGAACGCCAAAACCACCAAATACATATTTTAATCAATACCATCAAGTGACACCTAAACTCATATGGCTTTTATCCTTGTCAGTTACATTTGATTCAGATTCCCCTTTTCGTTCTCTTTTACCTCAAACAGGAAAAAAAGTCCGGTTACTTGGAAAAAGCAGCATGGGTGTAGTAACATTTCTATTGGTGGCGTTCATCGCATCTAGTTTGACCGGTGAAGCAGTCGGACTCACGAAAGAGGAATTTGCAAGAAAGCTCTCTGGATACAAAGAACGCGCTCTCAGTCAGGAACCTGTGGAAGATCTGGAACGCGAGCTTGACCAGGAACGTGAGTAGCCATCACTTGTATATCAGCATTTAGTAGTTTCTGTTACGAAAACGGAGCGAGAATGATTTCCCCGGCGACTACAAATTAGCAACTCTTTAAAACTTTGAAAGTCGAAGCGACCAGCTTTTGCTTTTTGCTGTTTGCGCCTCTTGACGGATGTAGATCCAGTAGCTGACGGGGAAGTGAAAACAAAGATGCCAGAATTCAAACAGTTGAAAAATAATTTCGGTGAAGCAGGGAGAAAAAAATAATGCTCCGGAGTCAACCTTCCAAGCCCCCTCCCCCGAATATCTTAGGCCCCCCTTACGACATTTAAATACGACATGAAAGACATCTGTTCATACCAACACGACAAATGTGTTTGCAATTGAGTGCCAAAGCCATTTGTGGTTGAGTGCAAATAGCTCCACATTTTCGATTTGGACGACTGCACATAAAGAATCTCCGCCACAGAAGAAATGGTCGTTTTCGTAATAAACGTATCTACGGCAACGGCATGCCGATGTTTGTACATTTAGATGCATCCCTTTTCAATGCCCACGGCCTCTTCATACCGCTATTGTCGTTAGCTGCTTGGCCACCTGAACTCGTAAACTTCATTGTGATGCTCTAAAAATTCCAGTTGTTCCGTGCCTCTCATTAAAACTCGTTGCCAGCTGTATTCGGTTCGGTCGGGGTGAGTTAGTTGTGGCACGTAACATAATTAGGAGTCAGACCTAAAAAAAAATCTACAAAACAGGTTTCTTCCTTGTAGTTTGCTTCGTGTCACTTTTCTTAGCCATTCCAGAAAACTTAAGTATATGATGATAATAAAATAAACTCATTCGGTCCATCTTGCTACATAACCCCATACTCCTACAAAGCAACTGCGTTATATTCGATCGAAGATACCAGTATCTAGGCGGTGAAAGACCATCATACGCCATCAACCCGGGAAAATTCGTAGTTTATTTCATTGGAATTTACTCCGTACGTCATCGCTATATTGGTTACTGTGTAGTAAAATTTATAGCCATCCCGCCGTGAGGTCACCATGGTCAATTTCAATCTCTCCGTTTCAATTATTTTGAACAAAAAGGCGAGGTCCCAATCGGCTTAACAAAGAAACAAAATACGAATCAATTAGTAAAGCTTTGCCATTGTTCTTTCGTACTGGAACCACACAGTACTAACGCATAACTGCTATACGAGGCCCGCAACCACAGTCGCTTGTGGTTCGATACACGGCAAAAGCCGCTAGTATGCATAAGAAATGGGGGAAGATCAAGAACAGAATTTCCATATCTTACAACAGCTGCGATACATTTGAAAGCAGCGGTGCTGTGATTGGCCATCTTCTGTCAGTCCGCGATAAACAGTTAAATCCGGGTGTGCTGATTTAGCCAATGATGGTTATAGTTAATTAAAAAGCTACATACGTTTCAATGTTTTCCTTATACTAGCTCTTGAATTGTTTTACGAAATTTTTAAACGATAATCAAGTATCGTTTTTTATAATTTATCCGCCCAAAGTACTCTGAAGATGTGTAAAAAGTATTTTACATCAAGCTGCAAAGCACTTCAGCTTGGCTTTCGTGACCGCCATGACCGTAACACTAACAGCAATCAAGTGCTGTGTAGCAATTGGCTAATTAATTGATCGGTCACGCGCCAGCAACGAAACACAATCAAGTTCTTAGATGCGACAGGTTTGCTTGCATCGGTCATATAACTTGACTTGACATTGAAGTAGCCTAGAGCCGTGGTTGTTTGGTACTTGCAAACTTCTTCCACAAATCAAATTAAAACTTAGAAAACCGTACAGATGGAGAATATTTTCGTTTACTTGCTTCGTGAAGTTTCTGTAAACGGGAAGGCATGTTTCTCTCCTGAGTGATAATGATGATATCTGTAAATCTTTAATTGCTCTTTCGAGTACAATCGATTCATTTTCACACTCGCTATCGGCTTTATCATGTAAAGACGCACAAGGGTGTTATTTGTAAAATATGTGAGAGATTAATCTGAGATATGTCCCGTGGTTCAAAGGTTCCTTCTAAGGGAAGAAGTATTATGTGTAGCATGCAAAGACAATGATTACTTTTCAATCAAAGTAAGATACACAATATGGTGGTGAGGATGGCAAAGTTTCTCTGCGTACAAAAAAACTTGTGTCAGCTTACAAAAGCCAAAATTTCGTGCTACCACTGTCAAGCAGAGAATAATTGTACAGTAAAACAAACGAAGACAGGAAACTCCATGGGTTGACATGAAAAAATTATACTAAGCATTTGGCAGCGGAATTACCCAGGTTTTCTCATAAATTAAATCCCATTCTGAGAATATTCAAAGGGCTAACATCGTTTGTTTGTTTGTTTGATTTTTAAGTGCCGACCACCTTTGGGCCACTGTGCGTGAGTCTCCAATACAAGCTCTTCATCGAACCATCTCTGTTCTGGGACGAGGCTCGGCAGGCATGCGAAGACGATGGCGGGCGACTAGCCGTTATCCGCGATGCCAGAACATCCTCGTTCATGAAAGCATACCTGAACAGAAGCGCTGTTAAAAGATACGTCGGTTCTGGCATTTGGATTGGCATCAACGATATTGAGGAAGAGGGCACCCTTATGACCTCCGATGGACACCCTTTCTACGCCGATGACTGTAACGTCTTCCAGGACTGGACCGATGATCAACCAGACGACAACATGAAGCGGGATCCCGAGGGACAAGACTGCGTACAACTTTGGTAAGTGAAAGTAAAATGATACAAACATTGATTTTGTTTAATGAAACTAACACCACTGTGAAACAAGTGACGCCATTGGAACACGTACTTTCCAAGTCAACTATGTGATAGAAAATTCGCCAATTTACCGATGGATGCTGCTAAGCTCAACAGGTGTGCCCGACGCAAGCGTCTGTCTGTCATCACTTCTCGCTGTTTTGCTCGGCAAAGATTTGATCGAATCAAACAGCCTGCGGATCGACTCACAACGAATAATGTATGTAGGGCTAAAATCATGGCCCAAGGGAGTAATAAAGTGCACTTGTTTGTCGACTGAGATAATGGGAAGCCATCGATGATAAGGTTGAATGGACTTATTGGCCTTCCAACGTAAAAAATATCTGAGAACTTATCTATTCGTTAGTACAGGTGATAAGTTGATCAATGAATTTCTGTGTTATGAGGATGTGTCAGCAGTATCACAGTATCACTTGACAAGCGACTTTCGAGACTGTAATAGGTCCATTCATGATACTAAATTTTAATCAGTCTACACACAAAGACTAGGCCTAGGGTTGCAGTTTGTGTGGTATTTAAATGTCCAACGTGTATCTTTTGAAGGAAAACCTGTACAAACCAAGTAATAAACTCAAGGAACAGCATGGCTACTCCCTCTGGGGCCAGTGTCTGTGGCATGCATAAAACATAAAACACTCCCAATGGAAACGTTAAGGTAGAGCGAAGCTTTAAGAGTCGTTAGGGACACACAGTTTTCAGCTGAAACCGAGGCTATCTGTCTGTCTACACCCTGCTGTACTATGGCTGGGAATTGCAAGCACAAGCCCGTCTTATATTCAGGAGCGTGTATTCCTGGGTTAAAGCTCACTGACTAGAGAAACTCCATCCCCTTAATTTCATTTTTTCCCATTTGATTACAGGAAAGCAAGGAACTTTTCCTGGGACGACGACTATTGTAACTACAGACCAAAGTCATACATTTGTGAATACGACGGTAAGTGTAAATATGGAGTGCTAACAGAGCGGTGTCCTGTGACTTGTAGCTTTATTACATTGATATCAGAAAAATATCAGGGATCTTATCGCCATGATTAAGGAAAACGGTTTAAACTTTTTTGAGGGGAAGGTTGCGAAATAAATTTACATCTTTTGATTTCGAGACACGAACGACACTACACATGATATAAGCCGGCGCCATGTACGTTAACAAGTTTTCTTCTTGGCCGAGACTGCATTATATGCCCAAAATTTAGAAATTGTTCGTCTTGGGGCTAACGTCTTCAAGGGAGTCTAATATTATATCTGTGACACACAAGACCTAAATTATATAAACTGACCGTAACCGACAATTATACAGGTATTCCAATAGTATATTCGCTGTCAGAACGTTTATGAAAAACGTAATTTCCACCAATGAGAGAGTAGTAACTCTTTAACTTTGTATTCGATCCCATCTCAAAAAAAGTTGACACATATAATTACTGCCAGCACACTGTATGTCAAGTTCAGAGAAAACTCGGTCAGATTATGGCCATTGCATATTAGTGCACAAGGAAACTGCCTTAGTGGGTGTTAAATCTATGTTTCCCTATTTTTTTTCTATTTCAGTCTGTTCGGACGAGTGCGTAGCCTGTCCCTGATGAGCATAGAGATCACGTGATTCGTTTGTGAATATTTTGCGTGGAAGACACGAAGACGCGCAAAGTCCCCTTCCATGAGTAGATTGTGTACATCGGTTTATTAGAGCGTATTTATATATGTGTGTTGGTCTGAACACGGAGGGCCAGTCATGAATGTATTAGTAAAAAATAGAAGTATTTCAGGAAGAGACCCTTTTTTCAACTCTATCCATGATCCTTTTAGTTAGATCAGTAATCAGATGAATTTCTGTGTCCTGTGCTTTAGATGCCAGACCACATCAAGCTGTACACACTTTGACAATGAAGATGTCGGCCAGGATTGATACTGTTCTCACAGATACCAGTGCATTATAACTTCCACTGACCCTTTTGCTAGGTAAACGCTCATTTGTGAAAGAGTTTGCATAGAGGTTGGTGCCCCCTGTGTAGATCGAAATCACAATCAAAATTCAAATTTATTTTTTATGTATTCTGTTTCGGATTCTGATCACTCCAATGTAGCTCAGACTATCTACCGTTTCTTGCTTCATGTGCATGTTTGGGTGTACCCTAACCGAGACTTACAGTACTTTGTTTCAAGACCGTCTTCCTTGCCTCAAGCCAATATATTTTAATGTCATTCTGTTTTGAATATAATAAAAGTAACTTAATTCAACTGAGTTCTACTGTGTCATTAGATATTTTATTTCTTAGGTGACTGGGTGCCGTACTTTGCGAGTTCGAATCCGATGGAAAACCTACCGAATTTTCGAGCCTGTGTCCCCGAGACTGTCTTTCGCCCAGTAAAGCGATGTATTCATTGCCCTAATAAAAGTTTGTGTGCGATGTGTGATCACAGCGAGCATACTTCGTGAACTTTACAACGTGTGGAGGGGTCGCAGTCAGAAAAAATTGTAACAACTTAGCTCGGTTATTGAACCAGTCTTTTCTAAGGATGAGGGTTTGGCCGAGCGGTTTTCACTG